>NW_009605126.1:6594-43927 GCF_000690535.1 Cariama cristata
TCTTTCCCTTGGGTGGAAGGAGACCGACCCAAAAATGTCCTGAAAAATGATGAAGAGACTGCTTGGCTACAATTTCTCCTTACCATTTTCTGTTGTTTGTAGTCTCTTCCTCCAATTATCTGTCCTCTTTTTTTAAAAATTTCAGTCCTGGCAAACAGTACTAAGAGGTTCCAGACAGGCAAGGATGTCAGACATGCAGGTACATCAGAAAGTCAGGGTTGTGTCTTTTCTGGTTGGTGGCAACTGTTTACTCCAGAAATCTAGGAAGAGACCACAGTTTTCTTTGTAAGTTCCTAATCCTGTTCTTTTCTCACCAAACAAATTAGATGTCCTCTGCAAATGTTTTCCCTGTTGGTCTCATTTAAACCTGTGTGACTTTGGAGGTCAGCAGGAGAGCTGTTTTGCTGACCCACAATTTTATTCTCGTTGGTAATTTAGTGCCTCTCTTGGTTTTTGGCCTATAATGACAATAGTTACCAGTCTAAAAAGTAATTCATCTTGCTTTTTCTTGCCAGTTGAGTTCAAATGTCTTACATGCTACGTGGAGACCCATTATATTTAATAATTTTTAACTCTTTTCTTCAAGCTCAAATGGAAGTTTCCACGCCTCTAATGAGTAACGGGATACAAAAATTGCAACTGTGATTAAAAAAACACAACTCATAATCTGTCACAGTATTTTAAATTTCTTTGTGTCTAGTTACTCAGTTCAAAATTGTACGTGTTAGACCTCTTAGTGGTTAGGGAAAACAGTGGGGAGTTACTAGTCTGGAGCCAGAGGGTGTCTGATTTTCGTTGGAAGCTGGAATATCCAAAGCAGGAGTTGGAAGAGCCAAAAGTCCTTCAGAGTAATTTTTCTGTTTTGCAAAATAAACAAAGGAGGATTCAAATGAAAGCAATGCTGGGACAGATTCCCATAGGAACACACAGCATATTCTGGTGGAGTCCTGGGGCTCTTTTCTGCTTTGATTTATATCAGCAGCATAAATGCTCTTTATCATTTACCAGCTGCCAAGTACCAGCAGAACCTACAGGAATAATATGATTCAGTAATTTTCAATACAGCTATTTCTTGGTTACCTTGTCGTTTCCTCATCTCTCTGCTCCCATTTAACTGTCCCTGTGCACGTGATCTGGCTGATTTCTTCAGCAGAATAATAAGATCCAGCACAATGTCCTGCCTCCTGCCACTTTTCTCTCCCTCAACAAACAGATTTTACAACAGCCAAGTTATGGTCCCTGTAGAGCAGATATTTACACCAATGCCTTACACCACTGATCGTCTGTGAGTGTTGTACGAGAACAAGCTGTACTAGTACAACGTAGTTGTACTGGAATAACTGTATCCACAGTCAGGGAGTGCTCTACCAATTTAACTGTGCTGAAATAATTAAATCAGTGCCAACTGCACATTCAAATGTGTTCTTAGAAATCCTAGCCATAAGCAGGGAGCTGCCTATTTCCTTAACCCCTGATCCAGCTCCAGAGGAAGGTCTCCTCTCCAGTTCCACATCTACCTTGACATCCATCATAAATGGCCAAATTAGATCAGTAGGGCAGCTGGTGGGAATTGCTATTTTTTCAGGATATTTTTCTGGTTACAGAATGGTCCTGGGTCAGCACAAAGTCCCAACCCCTGATTCTCCCTCCTCCAACCTCTCCACCGGCGTGCTATAACCATGGCAAGCAACTAGGAACTGAGAGTTGAACAGACTTTGCTGATCTTGCAAGACAGCAAGACTCTGTTCTGCACTGCAGCCTCTGGTCGATATCTTAACAGCATGTGACTGTACTGTCTTTTCCACCTATTTAAGTGTGTTGTGGCACATAGGGAAGGTATGCTGTACAATGCAACAATGTCTACTCCCATGTGTGTCTTTTAAGGAAAAAATACACAAAGGAGCACTTTTTTTAAAAAGGAGAACAGTTTTTTTCACCTATGTGTTACTTAAGCTACTTTTAGTTATTTTTCATGATTAGAATACACCATTCTTGGCCGTTTAAAACATACTTGAAGCAAGATATTTGTTTAATTTGTTTCTGACAGATACTGTAGGCTAAATAATGCACTAACGTCCCTAAGTCACTTCCCACAAATGAAAACTATTTGCAAGGTCATAGACATCAAATACCAGGATAGACTCAAGGTCTTCTATTCTCAGCTCATCATTTTACCCCGCACAACCACAGAATTCCACAAAATGGCCAAAAAAGGAACTCCAGAGATCATCTTGTCCATTCCTCAGCCTCACAAGGTAGCAATTCTACCTATGGCATACCCAGCGGCCGTTTTTCTCTCTGAGCAGACACAGCAGTGAAAGGGAATATTGCCTTCATTTCTTCTGGAGCCAAGAGCGTGGAGATAGATAGGCAACACTGGAAGTTGAGAATATCAGCTAATGAAGAATAACCTTACTCAAAAGCAAGATTTCCCATGCAAAATACAGGAGACGAGAGATTTAGGCAAGTTCATGTTATGGCCAAGTCAGTCTGCCTAGCTGCTACTGAAAGGCACTCATCTCTCGGGTCCTAGTTCCCTTTCCTGGCTGCACCAGTCCCAACACCTTGGTGCTTATCGAATCCCCCTGGAGGCTGATTCACACAACCGGCCCAGCAGTAAGGTCAGCATTAGGGTGTTTAAACTCCTATAGCACTGTGGGATCAGACTAGCACCAGCGACATGCAAAAGAAACAGCAGGAGCACAAAAGTGGGAAGATGTTTATGGTGTGAAGGAAGCAGGGCCCACAAACACCTTCCCCAACTCCTGTGTCTTAGGCTTAGCTGCAACTTGGAATTGCACCATCGACCTGCTGTTGACGCTTTAGGAGGGCATAAGTTGCCACTACTGCAAAAGCAGCAAGCCCGTTGCCAGCTGTTAAACCCTTCCTCCATCCTGTGCCCCTCCTTGTGCTACCCTGTGTATCTGTGCACCCACACAAGCAGCCAGGCAAACAAACCAGAGCTAATAGTTGTCCGGGTATGAGGAAAAGGACAAGGCAGGACCTGTGCTGCAGGGACAAAGCAGGGTTGGCTCACTGCCTGCTTGTAAAGTGAGTGTGGAAACCATGCTCCAGGCTGGGACACGGGCTTGCTTGAAGGACATCTGCAGCAGAGCCATATGCACCTGTCACACCTCCCAGTGCAACCACCATCCCTTGTGGGCGCTCTGATAATCAGATAGCTTCCTTTCCAACAAACACTACTTGTGCCTTATTTGCCTCACTGTTAATACGCCTCTTTAAGCATCTTTAATATGAGATTTTAATGAGGAGCAGTAGGAAATGTTTTGTTAGCCAACACCAGGGAAAACATCCATCTATTTTATCTTCAGTATGGCAGTGACCACTCTCATCACCTATGGCTGATATCCTAGCTAAACCACTCACATGTGCTGGCCAAGCAGCACTTCATGATTTTTTAAAAAATTCATTTAAAATGAGACAAAGAATGGAGGGAAAAGAGTCAGAAGCTGATATGGTAAAGTCATCAGTGCCTGCCATGATTGGGGATCTCATGGAAGGGATTTCTGGAGGCAAACCGATCAGGGACCGGGAGCTCAGTGGTATTTTGTCTCTGTTACTTCCATGTTAGGGGTACGGCATTGGGAGGGTTGGCGAGAAATAACACCAGCCCCCCAATTGCTCACCTGCCTCAGAGGTCTTGCACTGCAAAGATACTAGCTGCAGATTCAGTATGTTACCATATAGCACTGCTTCTCCCTGCAATAAGGTACTATGACATCCTACAGTCACAATACAACAGCATTTGTCCAAAATGTTACTTCTCACAACAGCAATTGCTGTTGTTATTATCATCTGCAGACCAATTTTGCAGCACTGACAAGACCAGAGCTGTTTCCCATGGCAGCTCCAACTCACATTATCTGCTCTAGCACTGTCTCCTGCTTGTGCTCCAGGGAACTGCATCAGCAAGAAAAGTTTTACAGCTTATACCTCTTCAGTAACATCTTAGTACCTGCAGGGGCTTTTCATCTATTGCCATATCATCTGCACTGCACAGAGCCCTAAAGGAAATTCAGGCAGTAGGATGAGGGGGAAGGCTGAGAAGCTGCAAACCTTTACTAGTGGCAAACTGAACTACCCGGCCATTTCTGTTCACAACGTGTGATATGAAAGAGCTTGGTGCAAACTAAAAGCGTGGCAGAGGAATGCTGTGTTCATACAAAACCACATTTTTCTCTGCCTCTGCCCAGGCGCCATGGCCTGGAGGATGAAATGCTGCTGCTGAGTGAAGACCGCCCGCCTGAACCATGGTCTGACCCAGCACTCCTCTTGGACTTGGATTTTCCTCGAACCACAACCCTGCATGAACCCCAAATTATCCAGAGAAAGAAAAGGCACAAATGAGGTGTTTGTGGTGAGACAGTCTCCACTTAAATAAGCCCAAAGAGACAAGGAGTTTTCTGCAGGAGTGGTGAAGAGAAGCCTTGTGGGGCAAGGATGGGGAGGTTGGGGTGACCCAGGAGGTAGACTGTGTGGGATGCTCGGAGAAGCAGGAGGGACCGCTGAAAACAGACAGTGATGCTGTCAGTGTCTTGGAGATGGGGAGATGAGCCATGGCCCAAAGCTGGAGCAAAGCTGACCGTCATGCCCCCTAGCCCCTGGTCTGACCTGGGGGAGTATGCCCTTGGTGCTACTATACTGGATAATTCAGCGCACCCCCCCTCCCTCCCCAACCTGCAGGCAGGAGTTCTGCCAGCTGAATGAACACAAAACCTCTCCGACTAAGTACATAGAAACCGTACTCTCAGCTGGAAATGGCTTTCTGCAGTCCCGGGGCCTCTCTCAAAGGCCAAGTCAGCATTTTATATTGGTCTGGGTACCAGAACTACGGTCAAATTGCACTGTCGCTTGTTGAAGACATCTAGCAGAACTATTTGCCATCAGGGAATTAATTTCATTTAAGTGGCGTTGTTTCACAAGTCTGTGACGATTTCACGGAGATCTTGCTTCAGAGATAAAGCTGGAGGAGATGGTCTAACACTATCAAAAGGCTAGTGTTTCTCTGAATGAACCCTGGAAATTACTTTCTGTCATATTTTTCTTTGTAGTGCATATTTGGATTTAATATTTTTAAAAGGTGTCAAAATGAAATGTTTTGATCTATCTGAAATGAGCATTTTCTGGAATATTATTTCACAGGAGCATCTATATTTCAGAGTTAGAGGAGTGGATCCTCACTTATTAAATTCCTACATAAAAAAATATAAAAGGCATTCCATTTTCCACATATCTCAAAGCTATTCTTGGTCTAGGCTAAAAATCTTCATTTTCTCATTCTTCTTTATGAGCACAGTACTCGGGCAAATACGCAATCCTCCTGAGGAATTCACTTAGTGGAAGCAGTAACTCAGGAGTGCCATGGCTTCCTAGGGAACGTGTCCGAATCTTCCCAAATGTTTGACCTCCCTCTGATAGCCTGCACAAACGCTAATGACTCTAATGCCTCTCCCGCTCTGTGCCTAATGACAGCAACTCCTGTTGCCAATTAGATGAGATTAGAGGAGAGCTGTCTTGTGCATACTGTACATGACAGCCTATTCCTAGAGCCATATATTGCCTCTAGATTGGCTAATGCTGAATTCAGGATGGAAATGGAAAGCTATTTGTGGGAGGCTTGTCCTGAGTCCCCAGCAGGGTGTGAGAATTCGTACTTAGTGCTGATGGTACGGTTATGCTGCATTGCTGATGGATGTAAAAGAGAGCTGCCAAGAAGAGACTCCAGAACCATTTCCTAAATAGCAGCGATAAAAATTACTGTTAGAGCCTAGATCTGCACTGTTTTCCTATGTTCCAGGCAACTCTGAGCTGCCTAGGGGAGCAAGGACATAATTCACCCTCAGAGTATCATTATGAGAATTTTTGTACACCAAGTTTTTAATACCCACCTCACAAGAAGGAAGACCGAAAGGGAAAACTTGGCAGGAGAGTGAGAAAGAAGAAAGTGCAGAAAGAAAAACAGCCGAGCGGGCTCACCAGGACTGGAGACTGTGCGAGAGTACCGTCACATCAGATCACGTCGTATTGCTGCGTGCTCAGAGCTGTCTTATGTTCCCATGAAAAAACCTGTATCAGAGTAATCAACCCAAATTTTCACGCATTCCATTTGCTTTCTGGAGTCTAGGTGGTGACTGGTTCTAAAACACAAATTTTGGAATAAAATATTCTCTTTTGATTTGTCTTAGCTATTTTAAACATGACACTAAACTCTTGCCGATCAAAAATTTCTATTGGAAATTTGTATCACACAAAAATAACTGTTTCTTAGAAGCAGAATTTTCTTTAAAAATGTAATTTAATTTTTTTTTCCTGCTCTCTGTCAATCAAAATTTCAAAATCCTGGAACGTGAGTTATAATAGACTGGATTATATTTACAGCTTTGTTGATATTTACTTTGTTCTATTTTTCTTTTTTCTTTATGTTTATTTTGTTCAGTTTTTCAGTATTTATTTCTTTTCAAATTGTTCACAGCACTGGAAAAGTTAAAGGAAAAACCCTACAACTCAGCTGCTTTTTTTCAAAGCTGATGAAGTCGAATGTTAGCAGTTTCAGTTTAAATTATTTTCCTCCTTAAACTAGTTTTCCTACATTTACACAGTCTTAAAAAGCCATATGAAGCAAAATTAAAAAATAAAAAGTGAAATAAAAGCATGGACATTCTCAATGGTATTTAGTTTCAGTGATCAAAAAAAAAAAACCCAGTAAAAATAAAATTGCATTTGGGAAAAATAGAAAAAGGTGTACAAACATTAAAAACTGAAAAACATTCTACCTTTATTCACCCAAAGGAGAAACAATTTTGTATTTGGGGCTTTTGTGTGAAATAGTTTTGATGTTTTTCTAACAGCTTTAATCCACACATATGTTTGTGGAGTGAAAAAAAACCAAAAAGGGTACATTCAAAGCTACTCTGTTTTTCTCCAGTGTAAGTGGAAATTGTCCTTCCTGATGCCTATAGCAGACACACTTTTTTATTGTACAAACAGAAAACATATCTATCCCCCTCACACACAGGTAATTCTTTAAATAGGGAGGATTTTTAAAAGAGGAATGTCTGTAATAATGTTAGGAGTATATAAGAATTAATTCTCCTTCAGTTTTATTTTCACATATGCTGAATGGTAAAGCCACACAACAGACAGGTCCTATAAAAAAAAGGAAGAATATATATCTGCTAGCACATTCTCATTTGTATTTTTCTATTTACACAGTCTCTTGCACAGTTTTGTGTTTGGCAATCCGATCTAGTTTTAACTTTCACCCTCCAGAAACTATATTTGTCTACAGTCTGTCCCTCTTGTTGGTCACAAGGAAGATTTGCTTTTTGGGCAATTTTTAGATCTCCTCTGCTCTCCTGTTGTAATTTAGTTGCATCCTATCAGGAGGTTCTGACTGACATCCCCAGGACTGGACTCCTACCAGGAGGAAATCTCAGGATCTGATATTCCCTCCCCTTTGCCTTCAGCTAGAGAAAAAAGAAAATTATTTTTAAGAAAGACTGCAACACACATTTGTCCCATTCGACTTCTTAATTTTGGGTTACCCCATCACATTAAGATCAAGAATGCCCTGGTTACAATCTCAAGATTATAAAGACGCTGACCAAATAAATAAACTAAAGAATATTCATCCCTTCATCCCTTACTTCTTTGCCACCTTTACTACATTTCATGTCTACCATTCTGCAACATGAAACCATTATTGAGACATTTTTTTCATTTTCCTGATACTGTTTTCCCTGTGCTCACATTCCACTCTTTTCTATTACCTTTTCCCTGCTTTTCCTCTTTCTATTAGGCTGAAAGTGTTTTACAGGATCTTCACCTAGAGATAGCTTTTGCCATCTATAACCAGGGGTCTATAGATGCTTCCTTGTTAAGTTTTATTGGTGTATTGATTTAAGGAATAACATTAGCCGGTTGATCTTACTAGCCATGTAGACTAGCAATTTATATCATAATCACTGCTACAATCTCCACCTTAGTAATTAATTTAGCAATCTCTTTCTATTTTATCCCAGAAGCTCCCAGGAACATTTCTCATAGTCTATCATGTTCAGGTTTGTTTTCTGTGGTATACTTAGCCAGGTCTAAGGAATAAGCATGACCTGCCATTGTAACATCTCTAGTTTATCCTCTGTGTTGTGATTATGAAGAACTGTGATATGAGGATTGCAGAAATTAACATTTCTTTTGGAGGGTTCCTTTGCCTCCCCACCCCACGGCTGTGAGATCCTTGGGAAAGTCACACAGCCGATCAGATGCTGGTTCATTTGCAGCCAGTAACAGAATATTTTGGGCAAGTGTATATCCCACCAGGTCAGCTGCTAATATTTCGCTCTTGCTTTTCAGCGAGGCAGGCAGGCATGAGATACTCTGACTAAGACCCAACTTGCACATTCCCACTAAAGCTTAATTTGGCTGCATTGCAACATCTGTGTTGTGCTGAGTCCAGTATCTCTCTGTGCTTCCAGGGCCAAACTCATCTATCATCACAGGCAGCAGTTTGGAAGATGACAACTGCTGCTGCCTCTGGTCCCAACTTACTGACAAAAAGAAAAAGAAAAAATGGACTAGTTCGTATTTTGAAAGTTGCCTGATAGCTGAGGCTACCCCTCTCTGCAGAATCAGGCCAGAGTTACTCCCCGGACACTCCTCCCACACAAGAGGTGCATACCCTTGAAATTTAATAAAAAGAGCAAATGACACCCCATAATTTTCATTACAAGCACTGATTGAAAGGTGACATTTCACAATAAGAGTAAATCTCCTGCTCCACTTATACCAGCCGAGTACTCAGCGACATTTCTGCCATAACTCCCGAACCAAAATAGCAATTGGTGAAATACAACCTGCGTGCTGTTGTCAAAAACAAGTGCGAGTATTGTAGTTAATGCTTGGCAGCAAGCTGGGGAGTTAAAGTTCACCGGAGGGGCCCTGCTGGGGATTCCTGGAGGCACTGTATAAATCTCCGCTCTGCTCCCTGCCACCAGCAGAGACTCACGACAGGCTGTGTATGGGAGCACCCCGAGAGGTATGCCCCAGGCTGCCGGCAGCAAACACACGTCACAGCCCAAAATAAATTGCATGAATACATGCGCCCTACGTGTGCATGCACGCACGGAGGAGCGAGGGACAGTTCTTCGTTTGATACAAAGAGATAATCAGTTCTTCGTTTGTTGCAGGCTCTTGCTGGGCTTTTATATCTGATAATCATGTCCTGATCCTTTCGGCTCTCACTGGCCTGGCACCCGCCGTGAATCTTCCCCTAGTAATTCAATTTCTGACTCAACAGCTCAAAGTCAAGCCACTGCACACCTTTTAGGGAACCACGCAGTCTTATATTAAATGTTCAGAGTGATACAGGATTTACCTTATCTATTGCTTATCTGTTCCGAAGCTTAAGTACATTCACTGTTAAAAAACTGTGCCTTATATTAGGTTTGAATGGTTCAGCTGTCAGATCTTGTTATACCTTTGTCTGCTAGACTGAACAGCCCTATAATATCAGATATCTGCTCCTCACATAAGTAATTATAGAACATGATTGAATTGTTTCTTAAGCTCTTTTACAAGTGAAACAAATAGATCCCTTCTAATCTCTCATAGTAAGCATGTTTTCCAGGCCACAAACTGCCCTGGCAGGAGTCAACAGAGTCAACTGAAGTCAGTGGAGCTACACCAGTCCTTGCAAGTGCTTAGGATCTGATCCCCAAAAGGCTAGCATGAATACTCACAAACTAGTGTCTAAGTATGTAACTAGACACATTCTAGTTTCATACCTTTTATTCAGTTCACAGAAAGTATTCACTGCCGTGACCACAAGCACTCCCATTAAATATAGGATATTCACACACCTACTCAAATACACAGACTACCTGCAAATGCAAAGCTAAGCAAAAGAATATTTATCCAATAGAAAATTCTCATATCTCACTTTTTATTTTATCCCAGCTTAACAACTGAAATGTTAACATTTCTCAGAGAAAGAAAATTACATTTTCACAAAAAATGGCAGAACATTGCATTTTCATATTCTTCAGTGCAGGCATATCACATCAACGTTCCCCAAATTAAAATACTTCCATGTGGATCAACGCTGTTGTGAATCTACATTGCCTCATTGTGGTCAATTGCCTCACAGTGACTGCAGGTTGGTACCCTAACAAACATCCTTGATGCTCTTTGAAGGGTCATGCTCCCTGATAAGACCACACTCCCTCTCCCTGGCCAGCTCATGCCTTCCGGAGCCAGGCAGAAACTGGGCAACAAGTTATCTGTATGGCACTTTGGGAAACGAGGACTTCCAGGGAGCTTAACTCTGGGAAAAGCTTAACAGGCTAAGTTATAACACCAGCATTTGGCCTAATGCTGTACTGACCTGTTCTGAAATATTTTAGGTAAGTGGAGCACAGCAGAATTGTCTAATCCAAGTTGAATGAAGACCGAAGTACTTCATACTCACAGTATGCTCTGCAAAAACTCCTGCCGACTGCTTTTCATGCACATGTATGTACACAGACGTTGCACAAATGTCTACATGCATATTGCACATACAAACAGAACTGCTATAAGGACTCCAACATATCTGTAAATCACAAACACATGTGTCCTGAACACACACAGTCAGCATAGCTAAAACTTAGATGGCTAGTCTAAATACATGTCTTGTCCAAAGTACTTCCACCATCAGAGGAGAGGAAATCTTAGCACAGGATGAGTCGCTTTGAAAGTTTCTCTCCACTTACTATGAAGTGCTTAAATGGCTGATTTAGTCTATAATCTAAACTTTAATATGGCCAAATCCACACATTATGCACACCAACATGTGGCAAAAGGACATAAACATTTTGTTATTCTACAGATGCACGCAAGCACAAAGCATGAGCATATAGTACTGCTAATACAAGAACATACCCAGTTGTCTACCCCACAAAGAGAAAGAGAAACCCTTTTTACCAGCTCCCAAAATTTAATGCAGGTCCTGCTATTTTCTTAACGCCTTTTCTTAAACCTGAGCTCTTGCAGCAAAATGATCACTGCAGAATCAGAAATCTACTTTTACAACGAAAATGTTGCTCTTTTGTCATCAAAGCTGTAAAGATCGGATTGAAAGCATGAATCTGACAAGCTAAGAAAGGAAAGAGAAAGTGGACAAAAGAAACCAAAATCTACCGCTTTCCCTCGATCTTATGACTGACTTAGTCAGTCTTGCTCTGTTATTTTTAACACTGTTGGCAACACTGCAACAAGCTCATACACATTAAAAACACATTCACAAGGAAAACCTAAAAACATAAATACATGTAGACATTACCGGCATGAACTCAACGTGTGTATGCATATCTTACCACCAGTGTGCAAATGTAGATGTACAAACTATACAGATGAGGGTATATTCTGCAAAACATATATATGTGCAACACCTGCAAATACTCAACATGCATCCTGCACAATACAGTCACACCACCACAATTATGCACACACAAATATTGCAAACCCACATACCTGCAATTTTGGAAGCATGAAATAGTCTGACTTTCTGAGGAGAAGTAATGAAAATATTTTCATTTGTAATCGATACTTTGAAAGTAAATGAAAAATTTTGTTTTGGTTCAAATTAAAATGTCAATTTTTGGTTAGGAAAATAAATTAAATGCTTTTATGTCAAAATAGCAATTTAAAATGACAGATTCCCTTTGGTTTCAATTTAAATTGTTGTTTTGTTTTGAAAAAAAGAAAAAATACTTAACGCAGAAGGAAAACAAAAATGAGCTTTGTGTTTCAACAGGCCGACCCAAGACAAAAATACTGTTTGGAGAAAATGAAAACCAACCAGAGAAATTGTAATGAAAAATTTTCATTCAAGTTTTCTCTTGGGAACCTTTACTTTCTAGACGGTGGTAATGCATGCGTACAACTCCCTCCTTATTCCACGTACACATATGATGTGTAAGAGTACTTCGTAAGGGCACACTGAACACTTTACACCCACACACTCATGGGCACTTTGTGTTCGCACTTTTGACATGTGTGCAAGCATCAAACACGCATTGGCCCACAGCAGACACGCACATGTGGTCTCTGTTAAGAAACCCAAGAAATAAAGCCAATTTTAGATCAAGTGAGCTGTGGTCCCCTGGCTCAGGTTCTACTGCAGGTGATTCTATAAACAAAGTTTAGTGCCAATGTGAAAGAACAAATAAGCTATAAATAGTTCATGACTTCCAAAACCCCTTGTCTCATTCCAGTCCTTGTTCTAAACCAAACCAGCAGATGGGCTGAGAGCACTTCAAACCCACTGCTTGAAATAAAACGCTGGAAATAAAGGAGAACAGCATGAAGGCAGTAAAACAAAATAGGAAAAGGGGGGGGGTGGGGGGGGGGGGGAGGAGAAAGGCTTTAATTTATTGAGGAGAGCACTGGGAATGTAAAAAAAGCAGGGGTGGAAGGAAGAAAGGGGACATCACCCTGCCTGATTGCAATTGTCATTAACTTGCAGCAAGGGTATTAAATTGCAGTGTGGGTGCAAGTGCACGCGGCCCACCTCCAAACCAAACCTCCTCGGCATCTGATTCTTCTCTGCACTGAGTGATTTAATGCCCTGGCCCATGCGGTTTATTTACTGCCTCTTGCTCCATTTAATTGAACCCAGGGGCCTTCACACCAGTACGGGTCAGTGATGAAGCATTTGTTACCTGTGCCAGGCAGCACACCAGAGGCAGGGGAGAGGGAGGGAATCAGCCATTCAAGCACAAAAAGCAACAGTTGGAGTCTGTGCGGGGGGACGTGGTTCACTGTGGATTCTGATTAGTTTTACGAAGCAGGAGGTTACTCTGACATCTGGAGGGAGTTTGCAAGGAACTGAGACAACACGGGGCTGATGCAGCAGACTTTGCATTTATACACGGACAGAGGTGTTAGAAGAACTTGAGAAAATCCCCAAATTCTCTGGTGCAGATTAAGTGCCCTAAACACAGTTAAGGAGGCAATTGGTTTAACTATAACCTTTATAGCTGCTGAATGTCAAATAATGGCAATCACCATGCATTTAAGAGTAAGAACACAAGAGTATTAAGGTATTTACCTACACAAGAAATCAGGGATTGTGGTGACTAAAAAAGGTGAGATAGCATTACTATTAGGTCATTAAAATTAAGATCTACTGGGATTAAATAAAAATGGAGTTATATGTACTTCAGTATTTCCATGTGCTGAAGTACAATTCTGCTGGCTGAAAAATCAGTCTTTGGTGCTGCTAGAAAAGTCTCCACAGAAATGAACTGGCAATGACAAGAGTGTTAGTGAATTTCCAGGAGAGGTCACTATAATATGACAACATGTAAAAAATCAGGGTACATGCAGTGCAGACAGTGTCATGGAGAGATAGCGAGGCAGGCTCCAGAGACAGTCCTTCTGCATTAGTGTGGTGCTCTACACAGATCCATCCGCTGTGCTGAGAAAAATGCTCTGTTATGCCAAGGAAAGCATAGGGCTGCAGGACTACCTCAGTGCACCATGCCACGCAGACACAGCTTTAGGAAACTCTCTTTTCAGGAAGCGTGCTATGAAAAGAGCAGTAAGGCTGGGAGCACATAACTCAAGAATAGAAACAAGTCAGTCACAAATGCCATACAGTGGACGAATAAGACTACAGGTACCAGAGACTTGTTGAAGAGCCACAGTCAGTGTAAGAATACACAGTTCAAGCAGACAAAAGGGAAAAAAAAAAAAAAAGGGAAACACATAGTATGGTCCTGAGCACTGCACTAAAGCAGAAATGGATTTTTTTGCAGGAATCCATACAAACTACATTGCCATATAGACTTCTGGCAGCTAGATGGACTGCCAGACATTACAACAGTAACTCTCAGAGACTAAGCAAAGAGGTATTTCAGCAGGTATGGCATACCCAAAAAGCACAAGACTGTGGTTTTCTTTCAGAAAGGTTGTGGCAATTATCTGTGAAAAGGAAGACCTCATCTCCCTTACACAGCCAATCAAACAGGGGCCCTTTTAAAATTGCTAAAATTCTTTCAAAGTTGCAGAAATTACTCAGTACTCTATGTCAGGGCAGAGAAATGTCCCAGAGGTATGATATCTGAACAAGAACTGGCCCAGATTAAACTGTTCTCTTAGAAGTTTCATCCTGGGAAAAAGTCACAGGTGTCAGATAAAACTTTGTTCATAATCATGAGCGAATGGTCTTTTTCCTGGAAGCACAGATAAACCTGCCCACCTCAAACACACAATCAAGACACAAGAGCAGAAGAAAAAAGTCCATCACACTCATCAGTAAGAGGTGAGAGGAATTTAGCCACATTATGCCATATGTCAGCCAATATAGATTTTATGGGAATATTACACAATGTTAAATAAATAAACAGATTATCCTCCTTGTGCTTTATTTTATTCTAAATAAATTTGCCAAAAAAAGAAGATAGGATCATGGTCTGTAGTGGGACTGTTTGTATAAAAATTTGCACTCTAATTCCAGATGACAATACTGAATGTTATGTGGGCATGACTGGATAAAACCTGAACATTGCAGTATCTTGGCATGATATCACACAGATTCAAAACACATACCAGAAGTGCAGGCAATGCCAATCAAATGCTCTGAGTGGATGAAGAATGACATTGGAGTCACTGGATAAGGGCAGAAAACTAACACACTCATCTGCCACTGGTCTCAAGCTTGCCTGAGATTGTAAGGACGCACAATGCTTCTCAGGCATGTCTCAATGAGAAAATCAATATAAGCTTTTCTATCAGACTGGAAGCAAGATGAGGATGAAAACAGGAAAACCCTGAGCCACGTCTCCTAAATTCTAAAGCTTTAAACCATAGTACGCGTAGGGTGGTTTAATGTTTGTATTACCAAACATTTGGAAAGTTTCAAAAGGAATACAGTCTATAAAATCAGAGGAGTACCTAGACAAAGTTGACAGCTTACTGGCACAAACTTCTTCAGTTCATCAGAGTAAGTTCTCACCTTTGGATTGCAATAGTACAAAGGTGCTATATTTGAAGAAAGTGAACTGCAGGGAATAAAGATATCTAGTAGGTAAGATATGCTCAGTGAGATCTTTTAATAACCCTTCTAAAAGCAGAGACAACCGGAATATCTTTCATCACCATAGGTAGGGTCAGGAGATTATGGGTTACATATACGGTGCTATTTAGACATCTAACTGGCTTCAGAAATCTGGCCCTGTACTCCTTTGAAAAATAAGGAATGTAGTTCTATAGTATCTTCCCTATAAGACTTTTTCATTGAAGAAAGAGAGTACACTCTGACAAATACCACTGGAAAAAAACGTAAAATTGGATGGCTTTTAGTTCTTGTAGAGGTGAGGACAAGATGTTTAATAATGAGCGAACTAGGGGGTTCATTTATATCACATGCTTGATTAGTAGGGTTGGGTGTTATTTGCAGGGTGACCAACCATAGCTGGTTTTACCAAGTGAAATGATTTCCACCAAAGGCTGTTCTGAACTTTATCAAATGGAAGGAGAGCTGATTATAAAACATCAGGCTTCAATTGCTTCAGAGAGAAAATCTGAGAGAGGGATTAGTGATTAGAAAGAGTTGCCAGGAAATATTTGATAAGCAGCAGACCTAAGGAACTGTTGCGTGTCCATTTTCAAAATCCCTTTCTTTCCTGCTGTGCAAAAACAAGAGCATTATTTGGCTAAGTGTGAACCACAGAATCTGAAACATCTGGGGGGTGGTTAGACAAAAGGAAGGACAAAGAAGAGCATTTCTGTATTCCTGTTGCCTCACTGAAAAGGATATTTTTCTGCTATATATGCTCCATAAGCACTGGGTATGCTGCAGTATGGGGAAAGAAAGGGGTTTGATTCTACCTAAGTGTCTCTGTTAAGGACAGAGACAGCTTCAGGAGAGCAAGTGGCCTTGCGATCATTCTGCATGTGTAGGAAAAAACATATCTGGCAACAGACCAAATAAATTAAGGGTGTCATAGAGAAATCTGTCTCACTTGGATTCACAGATTTACAGCAAAGACAAGAGAGATGAAAAAAATGGGAGAAAGCAGATGCTAGGGAATGTCCATTAAAGCTGTTGTCACTTTGGTTCAAATGAGAAACGTCCATGCAACGGGAGTCCACACCTCAGATACCAGTCAGAGCTCCTTGGACCATGGGACTCCACAGGTGTCCAGCCTGCCCTGGAGCTGGAAGCCCCAGAGGGACAGCGTGCACTCACTTGGGCTTCTGCAGGATGCATAAGGGTTTTGAATGTGTTCACCTGGTAAAATGGAACAGTCAAGGCTGCCATGATAGTATGAGGGACCATCAGGTAAATGATTTTTTAAGAGCCCTTGTTTCGTTTTTTCAGAGCTTACCAGGCAGCTCCCTGCTGTGGTAGAAAATTAATTATTTGCTTCCTTCTCCTTCATCCCACAGAGCATCCCCCTGTGAGAAATTATGAGACGTGCCACCACCCTTTCCACTTGTTGCATCCATTCATTGGTCCTGTTAATCAATGAGGTGGCAGTTCTAAGCAGCCAAGCAAGGAGCGAGGAGCAGAGGAAAGGAAATAGACTCTAAGTGGTGGGGTTTAACCCCTGAGGACTCCTGCAGAGAGAAAACTCAGAGGAGAGAGCCTCCCCTGGCAGCTCCTCCTGCACCACCTCTGCTGCCGCTCTGTTCCATCAGGACTCTGCATGTCACTGAGAAAAGACATGAGGCACAGCAGGAGCGACTGGGAGGTGGCCACTAGTACAGCGGGAGTAGCTGACAGATCAGTCAGCAGGAGTGGCAGGAAGGAGAAAAACTTTGTGAGAGCAATAGGGAAGGATGCTCACCTTGCTCTAAGTTGAGAAAGGCACATAAGCCTCTTCAACAGAACAGTGCCTGTTGAGGGGGGAACAAAGGGCCAAGCCCCAAACAAATGATGTTCTGTAAACTCAGATTACAAACTACAAACAGGGCACAGAGGCCGACAACAGCTTTCATTATTTACACACAAGGGGAAGGGAAAAGACAGGTTTGGAACTATTGCCTGCGTACTTTGGGAGTAGTAATCTCTCCCATGATGTACTGTCTCAGATTTGACAACTTGATATATCACAACATCCCCTTCTACAGACTGCTATTGATTTAAATCTTTTTATGATTTAAATTATTTCTATGATTTAATCTATTGATTTAAATCTTTCTGTGGAGCTCGCGGATAGCACAGTATGGTTCATTACTGACTGTCTGGACAGAATAATTTGGTGTCCATGTTTCTGGGTGTGGGCTCAAGGTGAGGTTACCTCACATCCCCTACCAGCTGGACCACTAGTTCATGTTGGCACTATATCCATTTGCCTTGCATCTTTTTCTGATGACAACGTGACAGTAGGAGAACCAGGCAGAGAAATGATGGCCTGAACGCTAGGTTTGACTACTGCTTGCTGTACCTCTGCAAACCTGTCCTGCTCCACTGCTGAAGTGGAGACTTGGGATAGCTGTGTCACCAGCGGCTACTGCCAATTTACGTACCATGTCGTTGAACCCTGCTTGGAACAGGTCTAATTGACCTGCTTAAAACAGTGGCAGCAGCACAGGGCTTTAGGGGGAGCAGGAGAGCCAGTCAAACACAGGTGGCTTGTAACTCTCCTGGTGTCACAGCTTGGTGCTAGAGTGAGGAGCTGTAACCCCACCACTCAGGGGCCCTTCCAGCTAGGGGTAATGGGTCCGTTAGTTGTCCTACAGCCAGCAGGGCACAGCAGAAGAGACGACAGTAGACCCTCATGTCCCATGCCTTGGCTGTTGGGTTTGATATAAGAAAACCACTAAGCAAAGGCAGTACTTAAAATCGTTGGGTATAAAGGGTGAAAGAAGAAGTAACTTCTCTTCGGACTATACAGGATTATTTTCTATTTGATTTTATCAGACTCCACCTTGTTGAAGTGCTCCACTCATCAGCTCAAAGAAAAGGTCTTTATTTAGCAATTCAACATATCTTTTCTATTAGAATTTTTAATTAGCATCTCTGGGTCCTTCCAGAAAAAAATTTTAGCAAGCATGGAAAACAAGACTTGTATGCATGGTATTCCTAAGGTTTAAAATAAAGCAATAAAACCCAAAGCATCTCTGACTAGGTATATTCAATTGAACACTGTACTAGTTTATAAACATTGTAGAGTGAAACTCTACATAAACTAGAATTAGAGGGACATAAGATGCCACCTTTTTTTCCATACTTAATTTCAGCTGTGTTACAATGATGTTTTCTATGTTTTAAGAAGTCCATAACAGATTCAGGTGCTGTTACCACAATAGCACATGACCATGAGAGCAAGATGAGGAAAAAGAGAATACATGCTTTCTCAGCTTTTGTGAATCAAAAGCATCCTGAGCAAGTGGCATGGCCATTAAAGGAACCAAAACCACACAGGACACATTTCATGTAGTTGCTTATACAATAAATGAATGGGAGAACCAGCCTTTGAGTCCAGCATTCTTGCTTCCCCATGCCTTTCCCTATGCCATTAGCCAAGGGGACTCAGCAGCCTATAGGCTTAAGTGCTCACCAGTAAATATAGAAATCAATTTGCACTGACTTTGGAGGGGTTTGCAAGCTAAACACTGATGGGTCAGACCCATACATAGCATATGCCATCAGGATGTGATGTACTGCCAGTACGATAAATTTCTATCAAACATGCTTTTCAGTTGATCAGCAAAACCAGAATTTCGCTGTAGCACTGAAAGCCACATCACTTATTTTCCTCGCATCATATTTCAGCTCAAGTGAGTACTAAGCTGTGATGAAAATCTGCAAGAATTTTTTTTAAATGGGAACCTTTTCTCTTCCCCGCTCCACAAAATGGATGGTGCTTTCTTTAAAAGTGCACCCTATGCAAAGGGTTAGGTCTGAAAAGTTACATAAAAAGAAACTGGAAAAACCTAAACTTGAGCAAACTTAAAGATGTACCTGTCAATTAGTTTCTCGTGATAATTATAGATGTTAACACTAGAAGGACTGCTACCATTGAATCTGTTGTAACGCAAAACACATCTTCACTCAAAGATTCGTTTCCTTACTGATGTAATGTCCTCTATTGAAGTGAGCGAACAACTCCCATTTCCATGACCTGGAGAAGGCTTTCATGAAGGAATTGCCCAGCAACCTAGGACTGGTCTGGAAAGTAACTTTAAAATAGATGTACACTCTCAATTTGAAGTCTGTAGCCCATTACGAATTTAGCTTTTCCCTTGATAAACTGTTCGGTGATTAATTATACTCATGGTTGAGAAGTTGTATGTTTTTTCCAAATTTGCATTTTCTAACCTCAGTTTCCAGATGCCACATCTAATTGTACCCCCATCAGCTAGATTAAAAGGTCTCAGAATGACATACATTTCCTTTTGTAGACATCTACTGATCGTGATTAATTTACCTGTTAATGTTCCCTTTCATGGGCTAAAGAAGCGAAGTTATTTCAGTCTCTCATTTTAAGGCATGTTTTCCAGACTTATTCTTTCTTTCTATTCTTCACACCTTCTTCAATATTCCAACTTCATTCTCTGAGTCAACACCAAAATCAAAAACAGCACTTAAAGAGTAATCTTTGCAGTATCCTACACAGAGGTTTTGTCACCTCCTCAGTACAAAATCATTTGAACTGCTTCTGTTCTTCTTCTCAGGCTCACAGGCTCCTGGTCTGCAGTCCCCTCAATGATCAAAGTCTCTGTACTAATTTTCAAATCCCAGTCTGAGTCACTCAAAGGATTCTGGTTATGATGTTTCTTAAAATGTTTTCAGCTACTACACTACAAGTAAACACTCTGATCTAAATTTGGTTTAACAGTAAGCATTGGTCAGTAATTTTACAAAAGATAGATACAAAGGATGTTACAATTAATCATTAAAGTGAATGGAGCTAACAATAACATGAAGGTCACACAAACATATATTGAACATACATGTTCATACATTTCAGTTCATAGAATTTTGAACAAATGTTCCCATTTAGAAATTATCTATTCTGCTGTAAAAATCTGTGGGAGTACAGCTTAGAATAAATACAGGGGATTGTTTTGTCAAAAGTGTGAATAAGACATATTGCAAATAAGAAACATATACAGAGATGGCTGAATAGGGTCACATGCATGCAATACAAATTCATAGAAACAGACATACTCAAATGTGAGTTTTTATGTGATTACATGTTGCATAGTCTCCGTTACTGTCAAACGATATATGCACTGACATAAAGAAACTCAAAAACATACAATACCATGAAACAAGTGACCTTTTCAGAATAAAGAAGGAATAATAAAACACTGAGCAGGAAAAATCTTTTCACTTCAGAATGCCTCATCTCTTTTTGCCTTGGGAATAAAAAATCCCTTTACAGTTAGACTCGTAGCAGCTCTCTCATCAGACAGGCTACAGGGTGCTTATTTGTAACATTCATGTTTGTATAAGGCAGTCTGTTCAAAAAAAAAAATAATAAAAAAGCAGCATACATAGCATATATAATCCCTTTTTCACTCACTAAAATCTGTAATTGTTCCCTAAAGTGATGTGTTTCTGTAATTAAGAAGATTGAAAGAAACCTTTACAGGCAAATCTGACTGATTTCCTTTTCACTAATTAGGCTAATCCAGGAAAGAATTGTTTACAGACCCATCCTGATTGTTAAAGAACCGTTGGAAAGTAGTATAACCTGAGAGACTCTCTTTCTTTCCACTGTATCTGACTGTATAATAATCTGTATTATTTAGTTCAAAAGGCACCACTGAGATCAGTCAGGAAAGTACATGTGCACGTACACGTAGAGCAGAATAATTTTGTATAAAGGAATCATTTCTAGTAAACCTGGAGAATAAATATAGATGTCATGTCAGTCTGCAAATGAACTTTTGGTGAATCATTAGATGGTACTAATTTGTTGAAGTTAGAAGTCAGTGAAGAGGGTGAAGTCATGAGAGAATTGTGCTCCAATGATTAGATCACTGATTATCTCATTTTAATGTCCATGAACCAAAGCTATCAGGTTGTCCCAGCATTTGCGCAGGACTCTATGGAGTATTCAATAGTCAGCGCCAAGGATGCCACTGGCTATGAGATCTGTTCTTTTCTAACTTTTACCTGTCACTCATAATTTCCTACATATTTTTTCCAAACAGTGATAGGAACGGAAGGATGAGAGGAATTTAAATCCCCTAAAAGTGTGCTGTTGAACAAGCCAGGAAAAAAGGGATTCAGCTTCTAATAGATAACAGTTACCCTAGATATGCTTCCATCTCAAAATACCACGTGTACAGAGAACAAATGTGCTGATGATGTGGTAAGCCATTTGGCCCAAAAGAGGAAATTACATTCAAGTAAAAAATATTGAATCACTTGGATATGGTTTTCATACTGAAAAAAAAGTTATTTTTGCTGCAATTGGCACTAAAGAAAACAGGTTTTAAAAGGCCTGTCCTTGCCAGTTTTTGTAAACTGCTGTAGCACGTCACCCTTTGAGGGCGAGGAGGGCACTTTGGGGTGGGAAGGCGGAGAAGGCACGCACTAGTACGGGGAAGGATGGCCTTCATCCAACTCCATTATGTCAGCCCAGGAGTCCTGATGTTAAGGATTAGTTCTGCTTTGTATGACCCCCTGAGTTTCTAATCTCACATCTGAGAAAAATCACGAGATGTTACTAGGTCTCTCAACTCTAACTGGTATTGATCTACATGAAATTTTCTGGTACATGTTGGTTAAGACAGAATACCATGCAGAAATCAGTTGTGAACATGAGATGTTACCACTTACAGTGAAATACCTACCAATTTCAGGAACTGCATGGGTCAGGATTTCTCACAGTTATTGGAAAACCACTTACTACAGTGTATTTCAACCTACAGTTACTCTATGGGAAGAGGTATTACATGTCATCGTCTATGACAATAAGCTATCAATCGCAACACCTCTAAATTAAGGGAGAGTGCAGGGTTTTATTTCTTTCCAGTGACCCACTGTATCGCCTTTAGCAAGTTCACTTCTCTCTCTTGAAGTAACATTCACAGATTTTGTATGAATTATGCTATTTTATTACGGGGAAAATTGTTTCAAGCTTGTCATGTTGTCATGTGATAGCACAGATGTCCCACCCGATCAACAGCCATTACTTCATGCAAATCATCAGGACAATGCTAAGCCTCTTAGAAGCTTTCCCATATCTGCATGCTACCTATATGTAAAAAAAAATATTAAGGCTAGGAGGAGTTGATAAGTTATTTGTTTGATTTATAGACTAAAGGAGAAATGTCCAGAATTGCGTATTGGCCACTGTTAGGTTATTAAATATTTTTTCTGGGCCATTCTGAGCTAATCTGCTGTCACACTGCCAGGAAAACAACAGTGCTACACTGCCGGATTGCTCGGGGTTAGGATAACTGATGACATCAGATGGATTTGTAGCAGACTCAAGTTTGAAACTTTGTGGTGCATAAGAGTGATTCTTAGAGAAATTATCAGTCCTCTCAGATCAATGCAAAAGGCACAAACTAAATAAACTCTTAGGTCAGCAGGCTGACAAGTAGGTAGCCTAATAAATGTCAGGGAGGGTTGACACAGCAGCAGGAGGATGTCCTGTTGGCACCCAATACTGCCACGCACGTATTTGACTGCATGGCGCTTCTTGTGTGGTGGATTCCAGTGGATGTGGTTATCTTCACCACCAGTAACGAAGACTGTGTGTGTTTGCGAATTCCTGCCTTCCCAAGAAGCCATTTTTTCCACGATGTGCTCAGAGAACTACTGGCAATCAGTCTTCTCTTCTGTCTTGCACCAAGTGTTGGCAGAGAGTGTTGTGATGAATTACAAACTTTAAATTGCACATGATTTGAATCAGCTAATGACTTAAAATTGTAAGTGGTTGACCAGACATTGGGAGAATACTGGCTACTGCTGGAAAAAATAATTTTCTGTGCTGGTTATGCTGCACAGAATAAGTAAGACAGAAAATTCTATGAGCACAATGGAGGAAGTAGAAACCACTTATCAGAAACTCAGATAAGAACAAAGTTGTCAATCTTGCCCAAAACTTGAGGCAAGTTCCTGGTTTTAGTACCACAGTGCTTCATGGATCTTGTCTACCCATACCTGCTGTCCCCTTTGCAACAGCATTCAACTCTCTGACCTGGGACACTACGAAATCCCTTGTCCACCTTCTACCATCTATAAGAAGTGAGGCCAACATAACCCTGATCCAGTCCCTAAGCACCCTTTATTTTGTGCACTGAATGAAGCAGATAATCTGCAAAAAAGTAGAATAACAATCAAGTTAACAAAGCTAGCATTGTAAAACACTTCCAAAAAAGGTTGAGCTAAGCTTTCATGGGCAACTTTAATCCTGGGATTTCTTAACTTTTGAATACATAACTCCTTAGGCTTTTTATTCTTTTAATATTTTTATGCAATTTGGCATACAGAGGCATAACAAGTATGAACGTCTGCAAAAGAGGTAGTCATATGGCTGTTTCTCCTGTCAGCATTAACTAGCCACAGAAGGGAAGAGAAGATGTACTGTGTCCAGCATGCTCAGTGGATAACCCACTCCAGTGACACATCTTCTGAACCTCTGCCCTTCTCACCTCAGCCTGAACGGAGCATGCACCCAGCTATCTGTCTGAAAACCCACTTGCTCTCCCAGTAATAAAATTGTGTCTATTGCATCTCTTGCATACATTTTCAGGATTATTTTTCAGATTGTCCCATTCAAGTCTAAGTATTTCATTGCACTTGCAAGAGAGGCAAACGTAGGGTCAGCCTGCCTACCACACGTGTATAAATAATGGCTGGTGCTGGCACCCAGAGCAGAAGGATGCAGCCTGTAAGCATCCATCACATCCTGACTCACATCCAGGGCTATAAAATGTGACTTGAAAAAATAACAGTTCTGTGCTTTTTGAAGGATGGGATGGGCTTTAGTTTAGAGAGACAGACAGAGCCCTGGGGGTGCATTCTGTGCATTTCCTGCTGGACTATGCAGCTGTAAAGATCAGTCACATTCTAAGGCTAACCAACTTGACAGAATCCCTTTAACTAAATCTGCAAATGAAGGCAACCCCTGATGGGAAGGAAGGGCCACTGTGGCTTAATTAACTGTTAATGAAGAGCCTGGGCCTTTCCAATACTAGTACAGGACAACTTAAAGTAACACAACCAGCTGGGGATCATTCTTGGAAAAACAGAAAGCTTGCAGCTTCTTTCAGAGAAATGATACTCCTCTGCCTTTTAGTGTTCCTGGTGCGCCCAGCAAGCCTCCAGACTATGAGATGTAAGGCACAATTTCAGCCAACCATGGCCAATTACCTTCTTATCCTACTCGGCCATTACACTGTTCCCACATCAATGTATTAGACATGCTTACAGAGTATTTTGACCTAGAAATGATGATCTCCTGTAAAATACATTTTTAAGTGCAGAAGTCACTTAAAGTCTATCCTGTGAATCTCTTTTAACATTACCTTGAGTGATGGCCTCAATTAATTCAGCCAGATAATTCTTGGACACCAAGCAACGGTTAGATGTTGTCAGGTCCTCAGTTGCCAACCTTCTGCCTGACAGTGTCAGGTACTGACCTGCTGAGGGACAGAGCGATCAGTTTCTCTGTCTTTCCACAACAGTCAAGTAATTTGTGATCACCAGCATCCACTGATGTACTGTGGCAAATGAGATGAGAAAGAAGAAAAAAAACAGGGGTGATATTAGCTTCCACACTATTGACAAAGTCTCACTACAGATGATGTTCACTCATCAGCAGCAATTTTCCTGTGAGCTAGCTCTTCATTAATATTCTCCAGATTTTGCATACTGTCTTAAAAATCATGGTAGTAGAAGTGGAGAAGTCCATTGTTTTAACAGTCTGTTGGGACCAAAGAAGGCACACTCCTTTTGCTATATTCAGCAATTCTGTACTTCATTTAAATGCAGCACTGTTTCAAATGACTCAAGAACTGGCTCTCACCATCTCTTGCAGACAGAGTTCCACAGCTAATAAATGTCACTGGAAAGATTTTTTTTTTTCCTCAGTGGCCCACCTATGTTTTGGTTTCTTCATATTTATCTCATTACTCAAACTGTAATACTTCACCCTCTTTGGTGTTTCATACTGGAAGTACATGTGGATGGCTCACATAGATTTATAAAGTCTAGAAGGGAACTCTGTGATGATTTAGTTTGACTTCTATATAACATACTAAAAAAAATTTTGTCAAGCAATTGCTTCATCTCAGCCATTAATTTGTGGCAGAATCAAAACATACCTTTTAAAAAGACAATGAGTCTCCATTAAGAGACTTCAAGTGGTGGAGAAACTATGATGCCCCTGGGTAAAGTGCTACAATGGTTCATTATTCTTATGGTTAAAATTTTAATTCTGAATTTTAGTGACCTGAACTCTGAGTCACCAACTCTTGTTACAGCTTTCACTATTAAAGAATTCTCTATTTTCAACTCTGCATGAGTAATACCTTAGTTTTAATTTGGCTTATACTAATTGTGGGAGTTTAAGGCTATCTGACTATGGTATTGCAGTCTTCACAGAAACAGAGGTCTTGAGATCACTCAGAACTGCCTAGCCAATGTTGCTCATTATGATTTACAGAGATGCCCCTCTCCTCATATCTTAAGAAACCTCAATCTTTGTATCTCCTGTCTTTCCAGCCTCCAGTCTTTCCAGCAAAATGGCCAAAAGAAGGACAATGAATTTTGAATGAGTAATTATTACCACTTTTCTGTTCTACCTTTGTGGTACTTTTCATCCAGAAGATCTAAATTATCTGTGCAAAGGCAAACAATTATATGCAGAGTTCATTCTCACGGAGAGTAAGGCCTGGAAGGGATGGCTCTGAGGAACATATGCATCAGTGAGGAAAGGAGGAGAGAGCAGCAGTGTTCTCCAGAACACTATTGTTATTAAGTGAATTTGTTATTATAGAAACTTACATATGCCTGTCTCACACTAATGCCCACTCTGAGTAAATAGGATCTTGCCTTTTAAGAATTCCTTCCAAAAGCCTTTTCACATGCAGAACAGAAGGGAATTCATCCTAAGCACCTTAAAAATATTGACAATAATAATAATCTTTCACTGTGGTTTACACATTTGGCCTTGCTGGGCATACATTTCTGTACCAGCATAAACTGTTTTGGTTAGAGGTTTGACTTTATTTTTACCTTTGAATTACTGCCTCAGCTGTGGATACAGTCACACTTTATGCTTATCCTGGTATAGATTATCTTCCTCTAGTAAAGGACTAAGCTACACCAGTAGAAACAGGTGTGGATTCAGTCACCATAGGTGACTGTGTTGCCCTCAGCAGCACCACTGGCAGTCTGTGCTCGCCTGTATCACACTGCACATTAACAGCCATGCAGTTGCACAGCTGCCTCCTCCACCCACCCTGCCCAGCTATTAGCACCCCTTCTTGAGCCTAATAACATGGATACAAGTGAGGAACTTAATAAAACTTCGACTAAAGCCACAGAACAACTATATCTAAGTAAGAAGGTTGCATAATAAGTCCACCATTCACTAAGGGTCTTTTGGACACAAGCAGAAATCGGGTACTCCAGCATGAAACAATCCAACAATTTCATACTATGATGTTAGGTTCATTAGATAATTCCCAGTGAAGCAATGTTCCCCTTGCGGGCTCCTCTGCCCTGCTGCTCTCTCTGACCTTGCTCAAAGATCTTACAGGTAGTTGCTTTCCCTGGCTTGTTCTCCTTGGCTCCACCATTCAGCTGGAGCTCTACACACAAATGCACCTGCCTCAGTCTGGGCATTTGCCAACACCTTTTTAGTGCTTTGGTTAAATTTGTACAGGTCTGGGAGAAACAATGCAACTTCTTATCGCCTATGACCAAACTCTCCAAGAAATTCAGTCCCTCAGGCAGCACACGTTTTACATCTGACTTTGACAAATCAGCTGTGGGCTAATCATTCCCTATAATTTGAGGTCATGCAGATATGGCCCTCAGAATTAAAGACTTACTTACAGACTTTAAGTTCAAATTCCAACTATTGTTCATTCTGGGAACTGGTCAAAGTGTAGAGACTGCTGGTAGCTCATCTCCTAGGCTGACTGAACTTCTATTTTAAGATGAAGTCATGGGAACATAAACGCAAATTGAGGTCAGAAAGCAATTAGGCCATTTTGTCCAATCTCCTACACAGAGCTTTGCAAGTTTTCAGAGTATGATCTTGCTATTCTTCTGCAGAGTCCAGAGACTTTGGTTTGACTGAGTCATATCAGCCAAGAAGAGGACTGTTACAGAAGATTACTTGTTTGGAAACAAAGGGAGCAAAAGATTTTCTGATACCACAGTAGCATGACATCCGAGTAAAATGGAGATGAGACAATCAGCACAAGCCAATTCTCCATCTGTAAGAGAGTGAGAGAGGGAAAATGCTCCAGGATGGGTCAACAGGACCATTTTCAGTAGGGCAGCATTTTCAGCATCATGCAGCACCAGGAGCTGTGCACAGCCAACTACCCACTACCGACTGCAACACCTACCATCTTTCTTGGACATGAGACAAAATCCAAACATGGAGCCATCTCAGTTCTACAGAGATAAGAACTAGAGAGGTAGCACTCTGTGGTGGCACATCTCAGATAACAGCAATGACATATCAAACCTAAAGAAAATCTCATCTGGTAGCTGGGCTGAATAAAACATAAAGCCCAGATTCTTGGCCACAAGGTGATCTCTACTCCGTGCTGTTTCAGGACTTCTGCAAGTCTTAAAGAGCTATTTAAGTAAAATAAAAATAACTTTTCATAAATAAATAGTTTACTGACCAAACTTGCCAAGGCTGCATCTCACCAAGCCTCAGGGGAAGAATTGGCTGTACTGAATCAGCTACACTGAGAAAGGTCCCTCTTTTCATGCCTTCAACACCTACAAATCTTCCAGGGTCTGCCAGGCGGCCCACAAACTGACAGCATTTCTGCAATTAAAATAAACTGGCCTAGAGTCAATTTTACAAAAGAAAAGTGCAGGATTTCTTTCTGGCTTATAGGGGAAAGACAGTGTAGGTACAGTATAGTAGTAGTGTAGCAGAGAAGAGATAGGTTGTAGCTGCAAAAAGGTGTCCTGTGTTGCCCTCGGTGCCTACAATTAGTTGAGCTTTGGCTATGTGAGAAAAATACAAGTCTTTCCACCTAACAAGAAAAAGATATTTTTAGACCTTTTTTTTTTTTGGCGTTAAACACCTTGTTAATTTTTCAGCGATTAACAGCCGTTTAGCACATGGAGAGTGCGGTGGGCAACTTATGTAGACGAATAAATTAAGGCTAAGAATGCATGCTAAGATGAAAATCAAAGCTGTCTGTTTTATTGGAAAGGCATCTGCAAATGAGAAGAGAGGAAATTGGTATCTCATTAAAAATGGGAAAGAGAGCGGCAGCAAGAGAGAGAGAGAGAGGAAACTGAAATCTCGTTAAAATAACTGGAGAGTCTGTCCTAATTATATGTTTCCAATTGCTAACAAGAGGATATTTGTTAGAAGTTCAGAGTGCTTTTTCTCCAACCAAAACAAACAATATTAACGGCATTATTCTGTCTCCTTGGTGCAGTAGCAGTGGCAGAATCTTTTTCAAAATAAACACTTCAGGGCTGGAGATCAGCAAAGTTAATGCAAGCAAAAAAGGTCAATTGCTTTTTCTTTTAATGACTAGTTGGAGCGTTATGGCCTGACCTCTACCCCACTGCATGTAAAGTGGCAGGTGGGGCTTAAAAAGAGGCAGCTCAGCTTAGTAATGAACTAGTCCACAGGGCAGCAGAGGCACCCTTGCCCTGGACTACAAAGCTAACAGCTCCCTTCAGTCTCACCAGGTGCTGGTGTTTTGTGCTGGAAAACAGTGAGACTCGTCACTTGCCTTTGAACTCAAAGATAAGCCATCATGTCTAGCAAACAGAAAAGTGGACTGAATGCCAGAAACCTGTGACTTTTACTCCCAGTTCTTCCACTGGCTGATTCAATGTCTTTGCAAACTTAGCCTTGCCTCAGCTTACCTCTGTGTAGACTGAGGTACTATCCTATCTACTGACTTAGCTATACTGCTCTTGGAGCTAGTTTTGAACACGGATTCTCATCTGTTTCTTCCAGACTGCACACTGGGACATGTAGGCATAGCCTTGGGCCCTCCTGCCCTGTCTCAAGGCAAAAAAAACCATATATGGCAGACTGTGAGATGTTCAGACATTGTGAGTAGGTGAACAGAACCAGGCTCCAGCAAATGTCACTTTAAGCTAGTAATAATTTCTGACTTATAAGGAGTAAACTGAATGCAAATATTGACTACTTAGTGACTTGGTTTGATAATGTTACTAAAATTGATGTACAAAATAGACATGTCAGATTTTACTAGAAGGAGCCAACCGCAAGCCAAATTCAGTTTATGATCTCTTCATTATAAAACAAAATCCAGAAGTACCTTCCCCACTGCTTATTGTTTTTACAGACTACAGCCAAGCTGCCATTAAGCTGTATGTAAGTCTAACAGGGAAGGCTGGCTCTAATTTATGTCACTATGAATCATCCAGTAGACTTCTGCTACTGAAGAAATACTTACAATGATAAGGACAGAAGAGGCCTTGAGTCTTTTCACTGTGTTCAGAGAAACTCTATGCATCTGTTGTGTAAACCATGGAGAGGCGAAGGAATGCATTGGTCAAAGTGGATGAGACTACCCATGCAAATGCAGTGTGGGCCTGAATCAGACAACCTTCTTTCCAATTTCCTTTCTTCCCTTCTCCACTTTTTTTTTCTTTTTCACAGGCAATTTCTCTGATAATCCTGCATGCTGGTATTACCAGCAGCACACAAGTGTGTCTAAAACCTTGACGACAGTAATTAATGTATTCCATCAGCACCCATGTCTCACAGCCAGCTGTTTGGTTGTGAAATCTGCCAAGCCCTGGAGGCAGAAAACTGTGCCCCCTCCTTTCACTCCATACAATGTCTGGTGTAACTTTCACTTAACGATTAGTGGCTTTATTCAATCCATCAGCATAGGGCAGGGGTTACACTACTCTCAGGGGCATCCAGCAAAACCTGATCTGATAGAAAGCACTCTGCTGAAGGAGAAGTGCCTATCAGAAGAGTAGCTGCAGGTGGAGAAATGAGAGAGGATATCAGAGCATACAATAGGATGCCTGGGGAAGACAGATCTTGGCTGTCAGAGTAGGCAGATAAGAAAGGAGCTATGCTTGATTATTGCAGTGACCACCAGACTCTACAACTGGGCTTTCTGCCTTACTCTATTCCAAGTAGAGTCTGAGAAACCTGTTTTGTACTACCAAGCCCCTGTATGGAAAGCTTCATTGTTAATGGCACTCAAAAAAGGAATGGAGCGTTTTTATATATCACACATACTTGCCAACCTGCAAGTAGCAAAGGGATTCTGATCAGCTACAAAGAAAATCACTTGTTTATCCAAGATTCAGAGGAGCTAGAAATGGAAAACCACTTTATCAAATCCTCTTTAAAAAACCTGGGTCATTAAGGTTACTGCTGTCCTTCTCTGATTCACAGCAAGAATGTGCATACAAATGAATTTTCCATTACTGTTGTCTCAGTAAAGGCAAAGGAAACTCAGGTAAAGAGATGGGACATGAACTTTGCCCTCAAAACAGGTAGGTTCATAACCTTTCTCAAATGAGTAGTACCAAGGCAGTAGTAACAATGCATTCTCCACCAGGAACATTAAACTTTAAACATGGCAGACATGAATGTTCCATAAGCTCCCTGTTTTCGCTGGACCCATTCTCCAGCCAAACCTACTTGGAGGATCTCAATCAGTCTATGTTGGCTGCCTTAGAAGTCCTTCAAATCCACCACCTACTCCCTTCCTGAGCCGCGCTGCAAGCTGCAGTTGTCATTCCTTGTTCCTGCACTCCAGGTCCCTTGTTTGCAGTAGCCCTCTCTAGCTTAACTCTTGCACCTTTCACCTTCTCTTTGCACAGTAAGTCTATGCGCTTTATTTCCACCTTCACAATTCTGCTCTTAATTCTCTCTCCTCCATGAACCAGGAAGGCTTCTGTGTTACCAACACTGATTTACTGGGTGGATGAGGAAGCTGTGCATCCCTCCACTACAGCTGCCTGTCGCTGCATATACACCTGCAACATCTGAAGCAGTTGTTGCTGCTCAGCCTCCCAGCTCACATCAGTGCTACACTACCAAATGTTGCCGACAGCGCTAGATGTTTTCCTAGGGTGTTGTGTTCTTCTCAGAAATATCCTGGACTGTCCACATTTAGGAGTTTTACTTCTTATCTCCCAGTTGTTTTTTTTATTTCCAGGACTCCTCTCTTTAAGCCAGACTTTGGGTCTCCTTATTCTCCTTTACCTAACACATGGCAAAGCTAAATCACTTCATTAAAAGTCATGGGGGGAAAAAGAGAAAGCAATAACTTCCTAATTTCTAGAAGAAAACTGAGCTTGACACTTCACTGTAAAACAAAAAGTGATACTACCATGTGCATGTGTAATTTTTTTCATAGACTTTCCAAAGTTTGCCAGACCCAAGTCCTGAGATCTGGACCATGCTGACCAAAGAGTTTGCAACCCCATTTGATACACCACTCTTTTGCAGAAAAAGCAGAAATCGGCCTTTATCAATCATTACTGTAGGTGACAAATACCTTCAGTAGATAGGTGTGGTATTTAAATATAGGTAAAGACTCCCTCCTGTGGAGCTTATGAACTCTGCAAAACCCTATCAGGTTGTAAGACTGCTCTGCAGGGGAAGTTGTAAGTACTAAACAGCATTCAGGACAGGCATTAGCTTTGGGGACAAATCCTTCAAAAGATGTAGGCAGTCAGTCCAAGTTGGTGGTTTCTAAGACTAAATCTGTTAGCCTGAAAAAACAGATCCAGCTGCTGCCTATATCAGCAGGCAGCTCCAGCAAGGTGGCTGTGCATCACTAAACCATTTTCAGAACAACTAATGTCAGCTGTGATGCTGTCTGTTGCCACATGACTGATCCCACGCTCTTTGCACTTTTGATGTCATGAGGGGTGCAGGGCTGAGGGCAGCTGGAGGCATTTGTGGCTCATGGGGGAACTTCTGCCGCACATTCACACTTCTGATGACTGCTTGGGCCTTCACAAAGACCTTCTTCCAGTCAACAGGCATCAAGAGCAAAGAGGGACCCTGTGAAAGACTGCGTGGATGAAAACTGGGGATCTGGCAGCTGAAGTCTGAGTTCCAAAGACAGCTCAAGTTTTAACACTTAAAGATTCTCAGGTATCTCCCCACGTGTGTGCAGAGCCTGCTCCGGCACAGCATGGCTCAGTGCCCACCTCACACCGAAACCCCCCTCTAGCTCCAGAAACCAGGCACTGCTCCACCCCTTTCCCCTGACAGCGGGGCTGACAGGCCTCAAGTGGGCTCCACTCCCACTGCATGGTGGGGGCCACCAAGAGGGGGCCACCAGGCCCGTCCAGCGTGTGGAGGCCACTGTGGCTGCTCTCCCTCTGGCTCATCCTAGGCAGCAGAGAGCCCTGGGGCCAGGGGAGCCGTCGCCACCTGACCATCCCCACTCAGCAGGCCTGAGCAGCCCATGCGGTGGCTGCAGGCCTGGGCTTTGCTGCTGCCCACCGGGCCTGCCGCTGCTGCTCCTGCCTCAGTCATACATACTGCCGCCCCCTGCCTTGCTGCCATGTTTCCCTGGCAGCCTGAGGGCTGTCACAGGGCACAGAGCCACTGTGGGGGCAGCTGGAGGAGAGGGGGACGCTGCCTCCTTGCTGCCTCTGCCTGGCTCCTTCCCTCACCCAGGAAAGGCCGCAGTCCTCAGGCCTCCTCAGGCCGCCTGTCCAGCCTTCATCCCCCTCCCTCTGCCATTGCAAAGGGACTGTTGCTACCTCCAGGCATGAAGCCCTGAGGGAGTTCCAGCACAGAGCAGCCTGGAGGGGCTCCGGGTGAATCGGCTCACGTCCCTGCAAGGCAATGGGCAAGGCTGCCAACGAGTAGAGGCACAAACACATTGCCCATTGCTGAGCAGATTTTGCCATCAGTTTCTCTCCTGTCATGGCCTTGGTCAGTGTTTAAGAAGAAACACGGGATGGCCACAAAAAGTTGGATGGTGGCAGACGGGAGAAGCCCTTGAAATAGCCACAGCTCAAAGCAAGGCAGGACGTGATGGTGGGAAGCCCCCAGTGGTGCTCGGTACAGCAGAGATGCATTTGAGGGGAGTTCAAGACCAGTAGCAACGGCATTTTGGCAGCCCAAAGGAGTCAGCTTCTTTAACTCCTTCCTGATCTGAGGCTGGCCATTTAGGCTTCCCAGAAGCAAAGGAGGCCTTTGTGTATTTTATTTCTCTCAGAAGATTTGCAGTCAGCTCTACCATACACCTGCCACCCTGCCAAAAATAATGTAAATAACATCCTTCTGTTTAGTCTGTAGCCAAGAAAATCCCCTATATTTTGAACAACTCTGGCCCTGATGATCAGGGTTTTCTGAACACACCTTCTTTCTTTCTTTCTTTCTTTCACTTCTACTGCATTTAATGGCTTGTAGATGGTGCGTTCTCCTCAATTTATGCACAGCCTCACTTCTACAGGTTCAGGGTCAAACTCCAAAACATGACTCGAAGGACTGCAATACTACATTTAGGGGTATTCGAGTTTGAAAGTAAAATGTGCTGGATACACAAACAGCCCTGCAGCAATGTTGGTGCCTCTTGGAGAGGACCTGTGCTGCTCTGTGAAAAGAGAAGGATGCTTTTACTGCTTCCTTCAGCTACCGTCTTTGTACAGACAGCTATGTGCTGCTGGGGAAGGGAAGTGCACCCAGTAGGTAGAAGGCTAAGTTTTAAAACATGCTAATTGCTTTTGCTGCAAAGAATTGTTTTAGTATGATTTAGGATTAATTTCACATTTCAAATTTCCTCTGTTTTTTGTGTGTTTTGGTTTTTTGGGTTGGTTTTTTTTTTCAGTATTCCTTAGGCAAAAAGCAGCTAAACACATCATACAATGGGAAATTTTTTTCACTTGCATAACTAAGAAACATACAACGGCATTGTGGTCAAACTTTCTAAAAAATTTTACCTCCAGAGCTGAGACCATGCACTGAAATGGGAGATTATAATAAAAGTCCAAACATAACCTTAATGATAGCTTTTGCTGTTTTGAAAGCTATAATATAGCGTAACTACTTGTACCAGCCCAATGTATGGGGGACTTCTTTTGTCCCTGACACTTACAAAAGCTTCCTTTGAGCTAGGAAAACATCTTTGGGCTCCTTAACTGAATCACCAAAAGAAAATAAAAAAAGGAATAAAATTACAAGAAAAAAAAGGCTTATTGACTCCATCTAGTTCAACAAGCTCCCAAAACAGCAAAAGAACACTGCCAAACCTCTAATGCCACAAGGTTCACTCATTCCCTGACCTGATCTTGTATTTTTCATTCCACACTGGAACAGAAAATTTCACTAGCCCCTTCTGGAGCTGCATGTCTTGTCACATGTTGTCTGCTCTTTCTGTACTGGGAACACCTATGGTCATAGAATAATAAGAGCAACAAAGAAGACTCAGAGGAGGGAAAGACAGAGAAAAGGATGGTTATGTGGAAAAGCCAGAAGATAGGAAAAACTGAAGGGATACACAAATTGAGAAGGAAAATACAGGGGAAGGAGAAGAGGGGAGGAAGGTGATGAGAGGAATAGAGGTGGCCGTCAGAAAGAAAAGGAGATTATGGAGAGGTATTTTGCTTTCCCATCCATCTATTGGAAGCAGAGAAAGCCATAGACTTTCATTGTGTACTCAGTGGAATTCTCCCATCTGGTCTGACATACCAGCTGAAATCTACAATCCACCCTGTAACCTCTACAAATATGTCAATCAAAATGACCTGCTGTGAAAGCTGTGAGAAGGCACTCTTTTGTGTTATCCTCACATGCATGTTAGACTTACACAGAATCCCTGCTGTATCTTATTTTCAATCACAGGACGTTGGAAAGCTCCTGCAGATGGTTTTTTTTTGCCATGCAAGTAAAGGAATATTGTGATGTGACTAAACCATGAAAGATGAGGAAAAGCCATGAAATGGGGTCTGGTGTGTGTAGCAGAAGGGGATCAGTCACACATTGGAGGATCTGACACAGGACAAGCTCAGCACTCTTTTACATGACTCATTCTGGAACCATGGAGACAACCAGCTTTGCAAATATTGCTAGAGAGGTGATGATGAAATTGCCAGTCAACCCAGATGTTGCTATAAAGAAGCCCTTCAAGAAAGTCCTGAAGCATCAATGATGGCCAAAGAAAACTTCCCCATTATACCACAGAGCAATTTAAACAAGTTTCACCATCCAGCTGCAGAACCTTTCTCGGGGTTCTGGTCTTTCTTTCTTTTGTGCATCTCAGATGTTCTTGGACCCACAAAGTCAGTTTGGTGATTCAATAACAGGTCTAAATCCCCCACCTCACAGGAAGTTTGAGGAATAGCTTCACTGTATTGCGATGTTAAGTTTAGATTTCGTTAAATTCTGAGGAAGCTGCCAGACATATGCAGTCTGCTTGGTCTGCCATTGCCAAGCTGGGCTTTATCCAGATACTCACAGTTATATATGCCAGTCCTAGAACACTCCCTTACTTGCGTAAGTAGTACGCACAACAAGTAAATGATAATTGTTCAGATTTGCACATGATTCTTCAAATGACATATACCTGGACTCCCTGTTGGGACTGCAGATAACATGAAACTTTAAGCGATACAAAAGTAATTTGAGGAATTTGCCCTGTAAATGGTCAGATTTTTTTTTCGCACCTTATGACCAAGCTTCCAAAGGAGAGAGGGCCTGAATAAAAGCTCTATGTTTTCTTAAGATCATTGCATGCTACTACCTTTTCATCTTCTACCATATGCTTCCTTCTCATTTCTATTCCCATCAGATATAGTGGGAGAAAGTCCTATCTTCTTTTTTTTTTTAAGCAAATAATGCAATTAATTCTAACCCCATGCTGTAAATTGACCTCAAGTGAGAAATTCTGGCTTTTCTGTGAAGAGGACCAAGTCAGTATTTTCACATTTCTGGTACACAGTGGCACAAGCGAAATCAGAATTATTTTGTAAGCATGCTGAGGGGAGGACTGTAGTAGGACATCCATCATCTTGTGGAGCAATGCTGATCAGTAGTTAGAGTGGAAGGGTGGAGACTAACAAGAAAATATACAACAAATACATAATAAAGAGGCATTATTTGTCCCTCTTTCATAGACAGGTAAAGTCAGGAGCGTGGTTTTCTTGGAAGTCCTTCATACTGACCCAGAGAAAAGCATAAATGTCCAGTAGCCTTACTGCCACCTCCTAATCCTGGACAACAGATGCTGATGTCTTTCATTAGTATTGTACTCCTGGCACATGGTCTTCTGCAAAAACAAGGTGGCATATAGTTCCATTTAGGGCTCTTCTGAAGAAAGGGTTCTTGTGAAGAAAGGCACAGTATTTCAGAATAACCAGAACCTTACCAGAGGATGCCTTAGGAAACGTTAGTACTATTTCATTCCGACAGGTAGTCACAATTTAAATAAATGTCTCTGGGTGGAAAACTGATACAGCAGTGAACACTTGTGTATAATCCCTGATAGAGTCCTTGGATGCTTCACTGATTTATTAATTTCAGCTTTACTGGCCCTGATAAGTTTTCAATTGGCCTGCAATTGGATCTTAATTATCCATCCCAAAGGTATGGGGAGACAATTTCAGCCAACTTGATGAGTCACTGTCATGCTAAGCAGGTCACACTTGTCCTAAAGGGTTGTGTAAGGGGGGGGAGGGAGTTCACCAGGATGTAGCTAAACTGATCTGTGCTGACCTCAATCAAGCCTCTGTCCAGCAGTAAATCAGATCCTGTGACATAAGTAATCAAAATAGAAATGTGATGTGCAAGTGTCTTTGTGAGCTGAAGACTGTTCCTTTCTTTAGACAGCAGACTGTTAAAATGATGCCTCACGTAAACTTAGGTGGAAATAGTTTTAGTAAGGCCTACTCTATCAAGCACATTTTCTGTTCACAGTAAGAACACTGAAAGTACCACAGGAGTTGGCTTTGTGGTCAAGTTCTGACACAAGGAATGCCAGCTTTCTCACACATATTCTGAGAAAACCAAGGGCCTGTGTTTTAGAAGAAATAAAGAAGAAATGAGAAAAGTTGACTGGGGTTCAGTTTGTGCTTTCTGTATCTACACTGGGTTCTTGAGCATTGGATAAATAGGTTTTCAAAATCTGAATAAATAAGCAGCCTCTTGACCTCTCCTCCCAGTTGATGTTTCCCTAC
>NW_009605126.1:43958-66913 GCF_000690535.1 Cariama cristata
CAGGAGCCTCCCTTGCTACCCTGCTTCAGAAAATTCCACTCTTCATTCCCTATCAGATAACCAGGGCGAAGTTTTAAATAGGGGAAGTGTGGGGCCAGCTACATAGCCTCATATGGGAGAACTGCTCTCCCTTTCCTCTTTTCCTGTCATATGATCAAATGCACAGCCACCACATGCCAAAAATGCCAGCATCCCACATCATGTGAGGGGCACACATGTGGTGGCATAATGGGGAATAACATTCAGACATGTGATCAGCTCACTCCTTGTCAGTTGATGGAAAGAAGGGCTGTGAGGACTTCAGAAAAGAGGACAGCAAAGAAGAAACTAACAGAAAAATTAAACCAGCCTGCAACACACTCCCTCTCCAGCCACCTCCGAAACCACTTTCAAGTGACACTTCCCCTTACTGACAGGCAGATGGAAGGCTGTCCTAGCAGAGAGTGTCTTGGCTATGTCTTTGTCATCATGTGGCTGAACTACAGCAATGCCACAGACTTTGGGAAGAAGCCTTTAGCCCATAAGAAATTCTGGCTATGTATAGAGGGGAGCAGGCTATCATTTCATCCTTACAGATTTGTGAGCCATGATGTCTGATCCCCCTATGCTCTGGGTGTGTACTCTAAAGACGTGCAAAATCAGAATCGGAATACAGGAAATTAGGATCAATATCTTCTTTACCATCTGCTGATCCACGTACGTGTCATGCTTTTTGATATAGTCTTCTCTAATATAAATACATAGCACTATGTTCTTCTAACTTTTTTAAATAAACAAAAATTACAATAAATGTGTTACTCCCCATGAAGCAACCTTTTCCCTTCCAGCAGCAGCTTCTTCCACTCCTGTCTCCACTGTTCTGGATCACTTCCTTCCCCCATGCATTCTCTGAGTCATCTCTGGTACCGTCTCTGGCATGCCTCTTTGGATTCTCATCCCTTCTGTGCAAGAAAAGATGATATGTTCATTTACATTTTTCGGGGTAGTTACAGGTCTTATCTGAAGGAGGTCCAAGGAGCTGCATAAGCAGTAAGTGGTATGGCTAATGCTAACAAAAGGGAATGCACCTCAGTAAATGCACTCCTGAATGCCTCATCCAGGATCAGATCATGTGATGGCATCAAGCTTAACACAACTGGAGCAGAGATAGGAAAATTTATATATTTGACAATTCATTCAGAATGAATCTTACACAGTAGGGTACGAGGACAAAGACAGAAGCCTAAGCACATACAACTTCCAGATAACAAGTCTCTGCATCAGATACGACCCTTCTCCTCCCTCCAGTCTCTTGTCTCCCTCATAATTTTATCTGGAAGGGGACTATTGTATGTTCTTTGTACAACACTTAGCATAGAGAGATCTTCATCTCATCACAGAGGCCTCTGAGGTAATAAGTACAATTATGATAGTGATATATATTGAGTGAAATCTATTGTGCTGGTCCCATTACTTTGCAGGTCCCTGGAAAAGCAGTGGGAGATCTTTGGGAGCTGCTGCTTTAGGAAATGGTGATGCAAGGATGATATTGTTCCTTTAGGGCCTTGTTACCTATAACTTTCACCACCTCAGTTCAGTAAATTTTTGAATTGCATTTCCCTGTCAGACCATTGCTTCTTTGAACTCACAAGTGTCTATTCTGTCAACCAAGTTCCCTGTGAGTTAACTTCCTCTTCATGTCACAGTGTTTCCCTCCTGACCAAAAATTGATCATGGATTGAGGCTGACAGCTGCAATCCAGACACTGAGCTGCACTCAAGAGTTGTGGGAGGGGGGTATCAGCTGAGCAACTCCCCAGACAGCATGTGCTTTAGTGGGGAGAATTCAGCACAACATGGGTTGATGTATCACAGAACGAACCATGTCAGTTCAACACACCAACCTCAACAATTTGAGGGCATGCATCAAGGTTTTTGCTTGGTCAACATATTAAATAAATCAATAAATATTTGCTATTTCTGAATTTTTTTTAAAGAAATTTTGGTTGTTAAATTTTTGTGTTTTGATTCAGGAACAAAAAAGAAATACTAGGATCTCTCAGAATGTCATGCAATGTAGATAACTCTGGTGTGTCATACACAGTCCAATTACAGTTCCTTCTGATGGGAACTGGTTGCTAGTAACCAATTAATCAGCTCTGCTGAATTTTTCTGAAGTAGAAGAGCAGGCATTATGTCTGTTCCTACTACCCATCACAAGCTGGCTTTGAAGCTTTTGAGCCAACCTGAAATGCCAGTCTGCAAACTGCAGCATCTGGGCATAGAGGTCCTTCCTATCCTTCCACTTCTGCTGAAAAAGGTGGTGTCTCCAGAAAAGAACTGAGGCAGAAATGCCTCAGCAGAACTCTGTGATATGACTTTCTGTAATATAAGTGTGATTGAACATTAATTAAAGAGGAATTTGGGTTTGTGCTTGTGTGGACATTCCAGTACTTAGCTTTTAATTTCTGCACAAAGTTTGGACTGAGCTGATGTAGGGCGCTTCCAATATAAAAATAAAATATACCTGAAAAATTCTAATTAATTCACTGCCAGTAAGAATGGTCTCTTGATATTTATAAGCTAACCTGACACTTTGAAGTGTTAACATTAATGATAATTACAATTATCTGCATATAAAAGTAACAGAACAGTCAGAGTTTATGTCAGTGCTGAATCACTTTTCTATGTGGCACCTTGTGAACAACATTTCTTTTCCTTAGCTGATCATTCTTTTCAACAAATTTTACTGGGATTTTTTCACAAAGAAAGTGGAAAAATCTTGATGTGAAGCATACTCACATCTCAGCTGATCAATCAAAACTACCAAAACCAAAAATGAGATTGTATGTTCCAAGAAGCTGTATATTTCACCATTTGATTCCATTATATTTTTAAAGAATTGTCTTTTTAAAAAGTATTCACAAACATAAATTTTGGGGAAAAAAAAACTAAAATGGGCTACTTCAAACTCATAAGCTATTTGCTATTAACATTTTCCAACTTGAGATCAGACTTATGAGAGCTAATGTAAAGTATATTGAGATATCTTAAAGGTCAGTATGACAGAACAGCAAAGTAATATTTCTTTCCTACTGGGACACTTAACAACAAACTGATTAAGTCCAAAGTATTCTCAATGAGCTGATCTTAGAAATGGGAATGAAACTTCAGGCTTCTAGCTTGAAATCTGCCATTCGAACACTACTAAAATAATACAAATAATGGAGCAATAAAAAGTACTGTTCCTGCACCAGGCACCCCCAGATGATACTTGCACTTAGCAAAAAAAAAGAGACATTTAATTATATGAAGATTTTCTGCATTATGAATTTCAGCCCTTGATAGCATCAGTGTCTGAAGACAGCAGCTGTACAAGCAGCAGAAAAATTCACTCTCTGCCTTGATGCCCAATCAGAGTGAATTCTTGAAAAATTGTCTTCTGTGAACTGTGTAAGAGGCTGAGATTCCCAAAGATGTCCAGCACTTGACAGCCTGTGTTCCAGAGCATATGTCTTGTGAATAAAGCAAGGTACGTGCAGGTACTGAGATACGGAGATCCCTCTTGTGGGTGTTTCCCACCAAGCTGGGAAGGTAACCAGCATAGCCCAGGTGTCTCTGTTTCACATGGAAATGCCACCAGCGCCCGAGCAGAGCAAGTGCCTCAAAAAGGGGCATCAATATGCTGAAGAACCCCATGAATGAAAGAGAGCAGCACACGACTGCAGACTTTACTTAATAGCATGAGTATTTAAACTTCTGGTTTTTTCTGCAGTAAAACTGTTATTATCTGAACTCTCCATCTTGGTTCCAAATATCTGGATTTTATCAAATTCACCTATTTTTGAGAAATTACAATATAGCAAAATCCATTTAGAAGGAGACAAGGAATAAAATCTTTCAGGAAAGTAACAGTTCCCTTTAAAAACCTGGAATGAGGCTCCAATGTGCTGTGCCAGATTGCAACAATAGCAAAGGAAAAAGTCATCAAGGAAAATGCTGACTTCATATCACACCTGACGGTAACAAACGCAGCTGCAATTTCAAGCAGGGGAACAGTACTTCTCCCTCATCACTTTAAAGTCTGCTCTGTTTTAAGGTTCCTGCTAAATTTGACAGTTTAAAGGGGCATTTAATGGAATTGCTCTTTGTACCTTGTGTTATGCTTTAGCTCTAGAAGGAAAACTTGCCAGTTTTGCTGAAGTCATGCCAGGAGTGTGGCAATGTGCGCTATGCGTGATCATCCATTTGGGACAGAAGCGAGATGGTCACTTGCACAGACCTTTTATAGCCATCTGAAGATCGAATGACCTGCTGTGGTTCTAATCAGGGCTCGCTCTGTGGAAACTGCCAAAAGGAAAAGGCCAAAGGAGAGAGAGAATTCAAAGCTCACATCATAACAGCAATCAAGCGGGGCCATAGTTACAGGCAAACCACAGAAATGAGCAGGGTAAAAGAATTATCCAACTATCACAGGCACATTAACACTGGTTGCTTTCCAAAGCACTCATTACAGCACTCCAGTGTGGCTCCCTGTACAGCTGGTCAAATAATGCACATCAAATAAACGATTTGACAAATTTTGCAGAGTTTCAAAAATAAATTATCCAAAAAAAGTGTGCTTTTTTAATTATTCCCACAGCTGTAGTCTTGCGAGTCTAGAAATATGTTCAAACTTGCCTCTTTCCAAAAAAAACACTCTCTACATTTTCTTAATTCATGCTCCCCAGTTGCACTTTCTGAGCAACCCTGTTAAAATAAGTCTCTGGGTGCACATTGCAGCCTTCCTAAGCAACTCAAAATAGCAACACGGTGTACAGTTCTCCTGCGCACCCCTAAGTTTTAATAATAAATCAGCATGTCAGTACACATGACAAAGCCCAGATCCTTGAGGGTTTCTCCCAAACAAGTTAGGCATCCAGTTGTACTTCATCAACGCTCCACCGAAGTTAATGGCACCGTGTTGATTTACATTGCATGAGGATCTGCTCCATCATCATAAGGACCCAGGTCAATGCACATTTGAGAAAGGGTCCTGCTTAGCTGCCTGCCTGAGTCTGCTTCTCTGTTGTCTAGTACACTGGAGTTTGTAAATAAGTACAATCCTGCAAATTTATAATTTCCGCTGATAACCTTGTTTGAAAAAAAAATACAGAGCATATGTTTATTGAATTTAATTGGTTTTCTTTCCTTTCATTAGTGGAGCCATCAAAATGGCTACTTATACATATCAGTGTACACTGAGTGCTTCTCCCAAATAACTATAAAATAACAGGTCAGCAAATCTCTCCTAGTTCTTCTGAGTGACTTTAAATGACAACCATGTTTGTACAGCCAAGATTATGCAGTCATCCCTGAATGCTAGACCTGACTGATTCAGTTCCCCATAGCTCCTGCTTGAAGGCCCTTCAGATGAGAAACATGTAGGCAAAAGTCATTCATTTTTTTCACTATGGTTAGGAACAGAGACGCAACGGCAGAAATACAGTTTATTCAGTATAAACAAACAGAATTTCATTTCCTAGCCCTGCTGGAGAAACTCCTTCAATTGCATTAAGTGTACATTTAATTAACAAAAAGAAGTCAATGTAGAAACAATTCAAAACTATGCAGATACATTTATTAAATTGTTTATTTTTGATTGCAGACTCAAATCCCTTGATACCTGGCAGATCAGCTCCTGCTCTTGCTTCTAACCAAAGCTTCCTTCTCTTGAACAATGAAATTGTCGGTCGATAGAGGGAGGCTTCTGACCACAGGAAGCAGGAGCCTGGCCAGGACCGGGCCAGGATGCAGAATTTTGCTGTCTGGTGAAACAAAAGTGAATGCTCAGTCTTGCCACTTTAAGAATTAAATGCAAAACCCACCTGTTTGGAAAGGTTAGGCCTTTTTTTGTAATAATACTCTTTGATGCATTCACGTAGAAAATCAAGCTAAGCTTAGCATTTCCTTAAAGGGAGGGAAGAGGATAAGTTTTTTTTATCACTTACTCACTACAGTAATGATAACAAGGGACATACAAGCATCTGGGTTATTAGCAAAACTATATTGGAACATCGTACTTAGATTCAGAAGGAACTTACCACTTCACTGCTGTCCATTAAAAATGTGTATTCTGTGTACATGAAACACACACGAATACAAGCCTCTCAAAATGTCTCATCTCTTTTTGACTACTTTTTTCAAACTTCATTAATTGGCTATGGCTAAGAGAGGACAATGGAGAGATGTGCACTATTGCTTTAAATCCAGAACAGGGGAAGGTCATATGCAATATTAAGCCTAGAGAGTAGCTTTGGAGATAGATCGATTTTCCTTAATTTAATAAAGTCGAGGGGCAGGGAGAGGGTGCCTGTACTGATCCATATCATTCTGGTAGTTCAAGCCCCTCACAAATCCTCTATCAAAATGGGTGTTAAGCAATGTTGCAGTCTCAGAGGGAAATTAAGTTGTGGATTGTTCTTATGATTAGGACAGGAAGAGTGTGTGTGCTGATGGAGGCTGTGTTGGTGATTTTAGGCACATGGCCAATATGTATTTGTTAGGATCTGGACAAAGATGTGACAGTTCACTCCATAAAAACTCCTGGGCAGTCAAAGTAGTTCAATAAAGTCAGTGGAAAATTAAGCATAAGGAAAAAAGGGTTCAGAAACAGACATAGGTAAAAATGAAAATGTGTATCTAAAATGGAATTAAAATGTTAAAAGCAGAAGTAAAAAAAAAAGAGTGTTTCGACCTGATTCTGTATGCATTGCAAGAGTTCTTAAAACCCAAAATCGTATGCATTTTACCTTTCTTTCTCTTTCCTCAGCTGTGTATTTTTTCACCTTTTTCTATCTTGCTACATGCCAGTGGATTCCAACAGCAGTTTTATTATCCAAGGAGGAGCTTTCAATTCTGTCAGAATATTCAGTCTTTAAAATATGGGAGAGAGAGGAGAAAGGAAAAGGTTCTAGCAGTGAGAGATGTCAGAAGGCACCAGACTGGTTTTTTTCCAGATAGAGAATTACCATCTATTTTGATTTTTACAGGCCAGTCTTGAAACACAAAGGACATGCTTGCATCCTACAGGATTGCAATTTGGGACTGTTACACTTGTAGATCCAAAGGTTGCAGCCCTTTTGGGGGGCTCCCTCATCTTCCTGTTCATGTACATGAATCAGCTGGATGTGGAGTAAGTAGCTCTGGGCTCAAGTGTAGCTGTCATGCAGTCTCAGGAGTCTTCCTAGAAGCCGAGGGGTGAGGAAGCTGGGCCTGATCTGTGGCCTCAATGGAACATGCAGCAGTGTTTCTGGTGGTTCTCAACTAACCAGCAAGTCACTGCAGGTACAACAGCTGCTGCCATGGCTTCATGGGTGAGGAGGGCTGTGAAAAGCTTTCCTTCCCTGAGCCACCTGCACAAGTCCTAAGGGAGACTCAGAGAACAGGGCTGGAGAGACACTTATATGGGGCAATGAAGGAGTCAACAGGAAAGGAAGGAAAAAAACCATGTCAAAGGTAAAAAAAGCAGAGTAGGTGTGAGCACAGATGCTAGAGAGGCTGTTAGGGAAGAAGACCTCACCGAGATCCTAAAAGGGCTAAGAGACAAGTGAGGAAGAAAAGGAAATAAAGAGAAAGAAACTTAGAGAGGGAACTATAAGAAGACAGTGCTTCATGAAAATGTGCCCTAAGAGCAGCTGAGTGGGTAAATAAGGATATTGGACCAGTGCTGAAGAGGATGAAAGCAAAAAGAAATCTACACTCAGATCAAAACATCGCTGACGCAACCAGTGAAGTCATTCAACATAAGGACTGGTCATCATAGAGTGAGGGAGAAAGATACAAAATTCAGAGAAAGAAATTAGAGAAATTTGAAAACAAGCAAGAAGAAGGTTCATCAACAACAAACAGCCAGGATCCTCAGTGCAGTAGTTGAGTCAGTCTTGTCATCAGAAGAGGACTTGGTCTCAGTGACAGGGAGCTGGACCAAAGAGAAGTCACAAGGTCTAAATGAGCATTTTAACTATCAAGCAGGAATTTGAAAGGAAGCAAAGAGAGGGAAGAGGTAAGAGGCATAAAGCTGGACAGACTATGTCAAGGAGAAGGAGAGGGTGTAGGGAGAGCCTGGTATTCAGAACCTGCATATTTCTTCCTTGAAATGACAAAGCCATTTATTTTGCAGAGATTTATACCTCGTGGAGGGCAAAGGGGCTGTAGATGATCTGTCTCATCCAAGTTACATTTGAGCCATCGGTGTCAGGTGGCATAGGAAGGGTTAATTTCAAGTCCCACCAAGCGGCTGTACAGCTGGTGAAATGCATCTGTCAACAGAACTATTACTGTCATCCCTAGATCAGCACAATGTCCTTGACCCTAGAGGTCAACTGCGAGGCATTAGCTGTTACACAGACAGAGCTGTCATGCCCCAGTGGGAACCAAAAGGTTACAAGACCAATTGGAGCAGCCCAAGAAGTAAAACCATCCCTGCTTATCCAATAGTGGCTTAGAGGTGCAGGTGAAGTGCAATGTGATGGGGTTACTCCAGCGCCTTTTCCTCTTGGAAACCTAGATTTAAAGACTCCCTTTCAAACAGGGAAGGAGAGGGACTCTGGTTATCTTCCCTCATAGCCCCCATTTACGTGCATCACAAAACCATTGCGTAGTTTGCTGGATGCAAAGCCTGTGCTAGACATTGAACGGCTGAAGGCCGTTTGGAGGGGGTGACCCCAGGGGTGGCACAGCTTGGGGGAAATAAGCAGCGTGGGACAGAGGTTGTGGGACTGCAAGAGTGAAGAGCTGCAGGACAGGACTAAGATGTTTGTGCTTTCAACCATACGAAGACGAACATAGGGTTTAAAAACTCCTTTTTGAAGTAACTGATGGCATTCCCATTGACTTCAGCAACGTTTTTTCATCATTTTGTTTACAGTGCAGTCACAGTAACTTCTCAACTTCTCAATCATAACAGAGGCAGAGGGCTCTTAATGTCACAGTTCTGTGAAGGGATGTGAAGTCTTAAAACTAAGATTTCATTAGTGAACAATTCCATTAAAGCTCCTCTGATGATATATATAGACATATAATCCAGTGCTGTTCAATTGCCAGGCCTGGCAATTACATCCCTGCTTAGCTGAAATATTATCTAAATTGCATTTTTAAATGGGTAATTGACAGTGGAATGGCAGCATTTCCCTCAACACTAGAATATGGCAGCGTGGAAGGGAGATGAGAGTTCTACGGAGAGATAGAGGAAGCAGAGAAGAAAGGCAGAAAAGGTGAAAGGAAAGGGAAAAAATAATCAGGTTCACTTTTTTTGTAAACTGTTTGTGAACTGTTAATCTGGCAGCACACTGTTCAGCTTGCAGAAGTGCCTCCCCTCTTGCTCCTGTAATTTACCCCCTACCCCAAGGATTTTTTTTTTCTTTTGAGGTAGCCTGCATTAGCAAGACATTTTTGCGTTACTTAAATTGGGGACAACCTCCCATTGCATGCCACGCAGGGAGAGGACTCTACCCTTTTGTTCATCTCCAGGTTCCGCAAATCCTGCAGCATTCGTGAAGTTAGCTCAGTACTCGCAGCAGGTGGAAGCTCCCAGCCCTGCAGCAGCTGTGCACAGCCTTGATCTTCAGGTTTTCACACGCAGTCCTCAACGTCCCCTGCCCAAGCCTCCTTTCCCTGTTTTTTTTTTTTTTTTTTAAATGTGGAAAGCAGTAACCCTCTGGCCCGGCTAGCCCCCCCGCTATCAGATTTCACTGAAGGAATTCTGGGCACGAAGCTTCACAGGGCAAACAGGTCTCCTGACCTCTCTAAATGTCTCCCCCTCCCTTCCTCCCTCTCTGTCACTGGGAATCCACCCTTATCCACTGCAGCAGGGATGATATTTTTGAATTGTGTTTATTTGTTGGCACCCTGGTGTGAAAGCGCTTCCCATCAACTGCATATTAATCTTGTCAGCAGTTTGTGAACATTTTCCTCCCTCTCTACCCTAACTAATTTATGACTTTTGGGTCTCTTGCTCCCTTTCATCCCCACCTCTCACTGTAATTAAAGAGAAATTAATCTTCCTGATTTCTGTTAAAGTGACTCCAACTATGTCAAAATGGTAAGAAAGGGACTACTTTAGCCCTAGGAAGAGTGAAGTCAGGAAAGTTGTAAACTGACTTTTAGAAAAACATAGGTGGTTATACAGGTATCTAGTCATTACATGTTCAGATGATCTTTAAAAACCCGTCACCATTTGTCCCTGTACTTTTTCCATTGATCCATAGCCACTGGTTGGAACCTCTGCTGGGTCTTCCATACCTTGAAAACCCCAGGGACACTGCAAACACCCAAAACTGTATCACCATTATCCTGAAATCTTTGAGACCATTAGCTATATTCATTGATACAGCCTTTTATTCACTATATCTGTAAATAGATTAACACTTCTGTCATTTGATTACCCAAACATGCCTGGGCATTTTTTGCAATGCCAGACTCACGGCCCCTATTTCTTGGGTACATAGCCCACCATGATTTTTATTTCAGGCTGATTTGGGGGAGCTGAATTTAATTGAGTTGCACTGAGCAGTCTTCTTCAGGAAAAGGCACTATTAAAAGCTCTCTGGCTGATGGGGGCAAGTGCAAATGGTGTGATGCTGTGAATGCACAGGGACACTGACTAGTTGGAATTATAGCAGAGGTAACTGAGAGTGCCCACCACACAAGGAGTGCACATCCCCTCACCCCACCTCCATCAGAGAGGAAGGAGGTCCTCCCATCCCCTTGGCAGGGTGGAACTAGCAGAAACCATGTTCCTTTTTTTTTTACTCATTTGAAATTGCTTCCGATGAGCTGCTCCAGACTTTCATTTATTTGGGCTAGTGAAGAGTCACATTAGTGTGGACACAGATGGGTCATGGATTCACTAGCAGAAAACTCAACTGTATCTAGGATGGATACTGCCAGCTTGAAATAAGTTCTAGCTGATTAAAAGTGGAGCTGCACTCCAGGCTATATTTATCATCGTATTTTCCTAGGAATCTGGCTACATAGCCCAACCAAATGCAGACCTTCGGGCAATACCTTCTAGTTCCACTATGGTAATAGCCCCAGTTATCTGGAAAACTCAGCCTTCCAGATCTACAACACAGATGGGCATAATTCAGAGAAGTCTCTGAACTATGCCCATCTCTGAGCTAACTAAATGTCTCCTGTAGCTGTTTGGCATTCATACGATGGTAGTAACTCTCAGCTTTTACCACCTACATCAGGGTGAGACTTTTGCAGGGACCTAGCGACTGTGCCATTACAATTCATACTTTCATTAGTTCAGAAGCAGATCACTGTTAGGTACTAGAGAGGGGCCTATACTTGGAAAAAAATCTGCAGAGATGGGAATGTGAAGTAAGTACTTGCCTTCTCAAGGAGCATCTTCCTGAGACCACATGTCCCCAGGGCCCTGGGATTTGTACCATGTGCCTGTTAGACTTCAACTTTTTCTCTCTGACCCAAAATAGCCAGGATCAACCTGCATAAAGCACCCCTCTTCCCTGCATCCTGTCCCCACTGAAGCTAGGGAAGGTGCTTTGACAAATCCAGAGCGAGAATCTCCACATCTTATTTTACCTTTCCTCTGTTGTGGTGTCCAAAATTGCTCAGATCTGTCAGCCTTTTTGGTACACCATATAAATTGTTTATATGATTACTGTTTCAGGAAAAGGATCAGCTATAGGATAGAAGGGAAAGAGGGAGCTTTTATCTGGGTAAAGGAAAAGTGGACAGTGGTATAGTGTTGGGCTGTCTAAGTAAGAATATTTTATGATGCTGGTTGACAGATGTTTCGTAGGAATTTGAGATTGCTAAGTACTTTATCAGTGCTATATTTGCATTTCTATTGTTTTTACAAAGCATTTCACAGTAGGCAAACAGACATCATCCCAAACCGAGAGCCAATGGCTTGGCTGAATAATTAGCAACTTGCTTCTTGAGGACTGAAAGTAAACTGATTTGTCTCTTTGTCAGCCAGGCTTTTCTACCCCACAGGTGGAGCTGTCTGCTTCAGGCAAACTCTGCCTCCATTGGAATATCAAGAGAAAGATTGTGCTAAGCACTGAAAATTGCAGCAAGGTGAGTAATCTTGTACTGGTTTAAGACTAGAAATGCAAAAGGCAGAGGACACGTGACCCTCTAGCTGCTTTAAATTCAACTAATTCCATAACTCAGCCTCTTCCTGCATAAATTTTGTTTGCTTCCTGCCCGAACACTCATCTCCTCTTTCTGCTAACAGAGCTACATCTTTCCATTCTGAGCTCTGATACTGTCTCTGCTACCAAACTTACATCAGTTGCAAGTGTGCCACTTTGTTATTTATGTCAGCATCATCCTGGCTGAGATTAATAAGGCTTTGTGTACCCCAGGGCTGCAGCTAATTCTCTTATTTATGTTAATGAGCTCTGCATAAAAGGTTTTGCCAAAGTCTAAAAAAGTATAAAATTGACGACATAATCATGGGACAGTCTATGGGAATATTAAGGAGGATTAGGATACTATCAACAAATCAGGTTTTAAGTATTGTTCTGCTAGGCAAGGAGTGTTTTCAATTAATTTGTAATTAAATAAGGGAAGCAATTTAGTGAACTCAGAGAGATATTCCACCAAACGGTTTATCTCATCAGTCTGAACCTCACATTCCTCCAGAACAGAATCATTGTTTAGATTTTGGGCATGTTATATGATCCGACCTATAGGAGTAATTTAATAAAACATCAATATTTTCCTTCTATTAACCCTCAGTGTCATGCTGAATGGAGAGAACTGCCTCTGCCTCCCTTCACAGTCCCCATTAGATCTGCACCCTCTCTAACTAGCTGGACAAGTGTTATCACTAAGCAGCCTGGGACTTTCAAACATAGACAAACCAGACACATTCTCCAGCAAATTTGCAGCACAGCAGTAATACATGCAGGAATGGAGGTAAAGCAAAGGAGAGACTCATAGAGAGGACAGAGAACAATGAAGGGAAAACACACCCTGCTTTCACAGTGGAAAACATAGTGTCAATCGAACAGATTTCCAACTAAGAAGATGGGATTTGCTCATATTTTCTCAAAATACTCTTTATAAAACCCTTTCCTCAATCAGACCCAGAAGTATAAAGTAGTTTAAGAGGACCTGAGAAGAGATGAGCAATTCCAGATGGGGTTCTATGCATGAATATATTCAGGGCAGGCAGAGCAGGGATTTGTTGATTGCTTAAAGGGCTTAGTGCAACAGCTGGGCACATTTTGTGTATGACCAAAAATAAGAGCACAAATGAATGCTCATGTCCAGACATCTGGCCTTATAGCTATTGTTCTTGGCTTTTTTTTTTTTTCATAGCCAGAGTTATTCCATGGAGCAGATTGAGGGGGGAAGAAAATTATTACATGAGGGAAAAAGAGCCAAGAGAAGAGATTTAGGAGATAATTCAGAGGTAGAGTAGGAAAGAAAAACAAAATGATGTGCAAAGGGAGTATAAGGAAAAAAAAGTAGGAGAATAAATAGGCACAGAACTGAAGAATAAAAATGTTGAGGACAAGGAATTATTGAAGGGATTGAATGAAGAAGGAGGACACAAGACAAGCAGAGGCACAAAGAGAGTACCATAACAATGGTACGTTGTTAAAGACTTACTGCAACCGCTGAGAAAGAAAGGAAGATGTAGACACCTTTGGCATAGGTGTCTTCCTTTTCAAATCTCCCCTCACTTTGTTTTTTCCTCTCCCTCTCTGTCCCTAGCCTGCCCCAGTCGTCGTCATATTCATGATAAGACACTTGTTTGGAAAAATCAACTTTAAAAACTGAAAAATTAAGTTATAGACTCTTTTTGGCTCATATTGAACAAGTTCTGATAAATTTGTTTATTTTAGAACCTGTTGTGGTACTAACATTCAAAAGGAACATGTGGTCCTGGCAGAAGGAATGGCTTTTGAGTCAGGAGTGTCCTCTTTATCTCCTTGTGAAAACTATCAAAGCTTCGCCAAGTTGGAAAGGTCACATTTTGATATGCACAGGTCAGAGCTGTGCAGGTGAAGTCACCAAGGATTTTATGCATGCTCTGCATGCATAAGAAGTCAAGTACGTTGCTTCTAATAGACGCTGCTCTTAGAGTTAATAATGGTAGGACAGACTCCCTCAGGACTGCGAGGATCTGCAACTGGCACTCAGAAAACATGGTGGAGAGGACCTACTGAATGGCAGTGGATGTGGAGGGGAGAGGGAAGGTATAGAACCCAATTGATAGCAGGAAATTGACTGGAGCACAGAAATTGCAAACAGGAGTTGTTTGGATAATGCTCAGGGCAGGAATTTGCAGAAAAGGGAAGGCTACATTCAGAAGAAAAGAGGAGGAGGAATCTGAGGAGGAAAGACAGCTTGGGGAGAAGACTGGAGCCACAAGCTATATTGGAAACCTGCCAGATGAAGAGGTGTGGCAGGAGAGAGATCAGTTCTAGCAGGAGTTGTGTTCAAGGTAAAGGAGTTGGTCCAGACAAACAGAGGCTGGAGAGGGAGCAGAGAGAATGGAAGGCAGAAAAGAGGGTGAATGCCAAGGGTGAATGCCAAGGGTGAATGAAGAGTCTGAGAAGCTGGAGTGGTACACAGCAACAGAGACTGTGAGAAATGCAGGTAGGGAGAAATTATTGTAAACTCAGATCAGCAGAGAAACACTGATCAGGGAACTAGTCGGTGGTGACACAAATCAGAGAAGGCAGTCAGGGATAAACTGAGCCGGGGCAGGGGTATGGACAAGGGATTGAACTACAACATGTATCTAAGCATGGGGAAAAGACAGAACTGCAGCAAGGTCCAGGGAACAGAGATGGAGCACAAGGATCACAGCTTGTTTGGAGTTGGCAGAGGGGATCCCTTTTGATCACAGTCCCCATCAGAGCAGAGTCCACATCTCACCACTCCTCCCCTGCCATAGAGTCTCTCTGAAAGCCAATAGTATGTGGTACTATGGATTGTATGACCTCATCTCTTTTTAATGCTCATTCACCTACCAAATAGCAAATCTCTGCTGTTACCAGTTATTCCAGTTAGCTCAAGTGACAGGGGCTGCTGAAAGTGATCTTAAGTTATCAGTTGTGGAGTTAAGGATGTCAGTATGATCCTACATAACTGGTTTATTTTTCCTCAAGTTCACCTTTCCTCTTTGAGGCCTATGAACATAAACTCAGAAAAATATTTTAACAGAATACTATTAAGCTGTTAAGGTCAAAGACTTTTAAGTTGTTTAAAATAAGGTCAGCACTGCGAGGCATGCATCAGGTCAAAAGTATGAGGTTATGCTACTGTAAGAATTTAACTCTGTTTTTCTTACAATTTCTCCTGTGATGCTGCATTAATTTCTATTTTTTATCTAACAGTGAACTCAATGTCCAGTTTGATTTTTAGTACCCTGAGACACAGTGTTCAGCATATCTGGAAATGGTTCCAACAAAAAAATAATTGTTTGCACCCTTCTTCAGCTACACATCCTGCAAAGAAAATGCCTATGACAAGAAACATCTCATACAGCTTTCAGGGATTCTCTCCTTCTCTAGAAACTCCTCATTTTCCACTCCAGCAGCTGTGGTTCACCCTGTCCCTCTCAAGCTCCTAGAGATAAGTCCCTTCAACCTATACAGTGGCCTGGGTACTTTAAAGTTAAATACTTCTTGAAGAATCAGATCTTATTTTCCAGTTCCTATTTAGTAATGGCTCCTTATCTGAGTGTGGCTCAAGCAAGCACAGCTTCTCTGCCCATACCTGAAAAAACCATGTCCTGCTATGTCTAATATGCCTCAGAAATCTGGGAAGAGATTGCTTTCCTCTGGAGAGACCAGGCAGGACAGGGTTAGAAAGCAACATGAAACTTCAGGCACATAAGAATTTCCTTGTTTGTGGTGCTGGGTTTTTGTATTTATAGTCTGCTCAACTTCAGGCATGGAATGCAGCCACAGACTTGGCTTGTTTGTCTTTGTTTTGGTTGCACCAACACCTATAAATGAAACAGAAACCCCAGAAAAGGGTTTCTGAGCTTAACTGCTGCTGAGCTTTTGCCCAGCTGTACAACCTCCGGCTTTCCCTCAGATAATTATGGAAGGACCAGAGACTTGATCCTAAGTCATGTATGAATTTTCGCCTCTGCAGAAGGGGAAAAAATAGTTCTTAAGAGTACCCAAACAAGACCAAAGGATGTGCTGTAGGAAACAACAATGCGCAGAGCCCAAGTTATGGATTAGGCAGGGCCTGGCTGGCATTGTTTTCTTCTATTACAGATGATAAAGCCAGAAGAAGCCATTGTAATCATCTGCTCCAGCCTCCTGCATAACAGAAGGCATAGGACTTTCCTAAATTAGCTTATCTTCAAGCTATAGAGTCTGTTACAGGAGGAAAAAACCTCCAATCTTGCCTGGAAGCTTTCCAGAGAAGGGCATTCATCACAACTCTCGCTAATTGTCCCCAACCATTAGCTGTGTTCCACATTAAATATGTGGGGCCTTGTTTCCAGTCTGAATCAGTCTGTCTTCAGCGCCCACTGCATATCATCATGCGTTTGTTCACTGTACTGAATAGGTCCAGTCCTCAGTGTGCCTTACCTGTCATGCTTGAATGATAGGATGACTCGACTGAATGGTATCATGTCAGCAGTGCAGCTCCATCAAAGACCATGGACTTGAACAACAGTCATGAATGACCCCCCATCTCCTTACAAAGGGTTGCAGAGCATCGCTGAGAGAGCCCATTTCTTTTAAACCCCATGGGGACTCCTAGCGGGAAAGACACGATGACTTTCAAAACACTGAAAATTGTTTATAATTGACGTGGTCACTTATAAATAGCTCTCGCTCGTTGTCATGTGGCCAGCTTAATCAAGTAGTGCAGAGCGTGTGCGGTCACTCACCTCAGATAGAAAAATCTGTATTGGGCCTTTGCCCTAATGTGAATTTCCTGACCTGACAGATGGGGATTGAGTGTCTGTTTATGCCAAGAGGAGTTTGCTAACATTTTTCCTCTAATTACTAATTATACCAGTGAAAGGGGCTTTACGGCCAGAGTCCTGGAAATGTGAAACTCGATCATCAGAGATTTGCAGGAAAGATGGAAGATTGATGGGTGACATCAAACAGCTGACAAGGAGGCCAGGGCAGCCAGACGGACAGCAGCTGCTCCAAGGGACTTCAGGGGTAGGGGGGCAGCTGCTCAGGGGGGACAGGGCTCCGTGGGGGAGCAGCACCGAGGGAGCTGAGCTGTTTTAACAGTTCGGCCCCCCCAGTCATTTTAGATATGAATGGGTTTAATCTCGCTGGGCTTGAGGCTGCGTGTGAGAGTGCATCTACCAACAGGTGGTAAGGCAAAGCAGCAGGGCTGAAGGCAGCTGCCACCGCAGAGGGGCACCAACTCCAGCTACGGCAGAGAGCTCCACAGGGCACTGCGAACACCGGACTGAGGAAGAGGAGCTGGAGGATGTAAATCAGCTCTTCTGGGCCTCAGGTTTCCCCGATTCAAGCCTAAATATCAGTGTGTCCATTCCCTGAGGCCCCAGGAAACCTGTCGTCCCAGCCAGCTATGCAGTGAGGCCAAGGTCACTGCGAAGAGATCTCTGCAGGGCAGTTTCCTTCCCTGAAGGAAACAGGAGTTGCATATTCTCATCAAGCTGCATCGATTCCTGTTTAGAGGTCCAAACCCAAATCATCCTGGTGGTCTCTGACTCAACGGCAGGATCAGCACATTGCCTGATTCTCCAGAAGATGTTTAGCTCAGGCTGGGCTGTGTTACCCCTACCCTGTTAGCATCCAGTGGGCTGGAGACTGGTGCTGCATCGCAGCACCTGTACAATCTCAGTCTCCAGTGGTCCTGCCACAGCGTACTTCACGTGGCCTCCAAATCACCGGTTTCCTTGGCATTCTTGGGAATCACAGGGATTGGCTGTCAGAGCTTCCCCTATACGCTCCCTTGTCTAAACTGCAGATCTCCTCCCAGTTGCAGCCACTCTGCCAGTGAGGCCTTCTCCTGCTGGGGGAGTTAAACCATCACCTTGAATGACATTCTCTGAGTGGACCTAAGAGTCCTGGTGCTGGCACAGCTACTCCTGCTCCCAGCGTTATTGCCTGCTACCCGCTGCCACCCTGAAGACGATTAATTATCACACTATGAGCCCACATCACTACACCAGCAAACTGCAGCCCATCTCCTGCCCAAACCCACTATTCCAGAAAGCATGCAGAGTGACCGCTGGAAATACGTAAATTGGGAGTCTGCTGGGGTGTTAAGAGAAAACAGGCTTTCACTGTCCTGGAGCAGTAGGCATTTGGTTGATATGTATAATGTTAGTTAGAACTTTATTCTTGAAAAGGGCCAAATGAATGGTGTTTGGTTTTGTATTCCACGAACATGAAAGAAGCATGTAGATAAATTGCAAGCCATCCTTATGAAAATTGCTTTTTTGCTAGATGTAAGAGAGCATACAGCAGCAGTAGCATAGGGATGAGCAGATCTGTGACATCAGGAACTTTTTCACCAGTACAGTGAGCTGAATTTCAAACTGGTATAGCAAATAGTGCACACGTGTATTAATGCATAAATAACCTCTGCTGCCACCTAGCCAATAGTCGAGGCAGCTATCACAGGCTCCATCTCGGGTAACAAGCCTTTCATGAGATTTGGCAGAAGAGTATAATAATTATGAGTGTTTTCCACAGCTCTAGGTCATGAGTGTAAGTCTGAAACAACCAAATTATCACATTGGAAATATTATACTTTTATGGTGCAGCATGTACACTCTCATTCCAATGTTTCTGGTCCAGGTGGGGAGCCTTCATCTGAAGTGCAGTTGGAAGGATAACACGGGGGATAACTCTGAAATACATATATTCTCTTCCATGAAAGAGCATAGTTCTCTATTATACCTAGGAAAGGCTGTGGTCTCCCACACTGGTGTTTGCCTTTCTATGCTTGTACTTTTCTTTCACAGATACAAAGTACGGAGCACCTGTTAGCTTAGAAGAGAACAGTCTTGTTCTTTCAGTGTGTAGAAGAAAACCGCTATCAAGAATCTAGCCTGAGTTTGGCAGCTCCAGCTTTACAAATGCATCCAGAACTACACTGAAAACATGGATATTTAACATTACAACTAGTTTTATATTAGTTTATTCTACCTTTCTTTCTTCAAATTATGTTTTACACATACTACTATAAAGAAGTGTCTTACATTCTTTGAAAAAAAAAAAAAGGCAAAAAACCTCACAGGCTTTTTGAAGTACCCATCATCAAAGCATCATAAATATCTTAGAAAGCAGCTGGGCAAGACATCCCCAGCTTGATCTTTATCAGACCACTAAGCTGTTCTTTTAAAAAGTCTAATGCAAATGATTGCCAGGGCTTCCTGTCTAGGTTAGGAGCCTTTCAAAACTCGATTAAAACATTCTATTTCCCCACTGACTTGAGGATAACAAATGGATGAAAGTCTGCGCATAATGTTTCCTCCCTTCAACAATTGTTTAAATTCCAAATATATAAGTGGAGGTCTAGAGCCCAGCATGGAAGGATGGGCAAACAAATGGGTTAAGGCAGGTCAAGGTATCTCGGTTTAAAACACATTAAAAACATAGCGCAGTCCCTAAAGGTAATATTGCCGTGCCCCACCAGTACCATGCCCCACCAGCAGTGTATCTGCATGGAGAGAACTGGAATTATTTTCTCTCAGCTTAAAATCCCTGCCTTTAGTGCCTTCTCACCCTCCATCACGCTTCCAGTTGCACAGGCTGCTTGTTTGTGTGTAGCAGCAGCGATGCAGTGTGCCCCAGGGTTCTGAGCTCTGTCTCTCCTTTGTTCTCTCCATGCTTTCACATCCCCTCCATAGATAAAATCAGGAACAGGAATGTACTCATTCTTTCAGAAAATCACACTGTTCCTGGCTAGTTGATGAAATAATCGATGATGGCATAAATGCAGCCTTGAGGAATGCCTCCCAAAGGCCAAGCTGCATCATCAATAGTGCTTTCTCAGGAACACTTGGGCAAAGAATTTGGTTTATGGCATGGTGAAGTTTCCACCATTTTGCCATATTTCTGAAAGCAAAAAGGATAGTGCTTTCTACAGGGAACTCCACTGTGCTTGGCAGTAAAGATCTCCAAGTCTCTGATTTGAACACCATCCTAGTACGTGTAGTGGATCAACTGACTAATGTTTCATTAAAATCTATTAGAACCACTGGATGAGAAGTCTTGCCAATCATATCTACTACGTGTTGCTAATCCAGTCATTCTGGGCAGAAAAGCTCACTCTGCCCTGTTTTGATCTATTAGACAGCCCTCTAATTAGACATGAGTATAGCTCCAGTGATCCAGGATTAGTGGCCGAAGGTGTGTGAGCCAGGTACGTAAGCTCAGATCATTCAAGATATCTGGGGAGCTAACTACCTACAGATCTGGGCCTTAGCCTGTTCTTCAAAGCATCTAGAATTACTCAGACTCTGACGGTAAGGTCTGAATGAGGTAAGTGTTGAGCTTTAGTAGTCAATATTTTCCATGCTTCAGAACTGATCAGCTTTTCCCACAGCTAGCTTACTGCTCCAAAATAAGTGATATATTTGCACCAGCTTGGAATCCCAAGTACTAAGCTCTGAAAAGGAACATAAAGTGCTGATTGAACCTTTTGTGCAAAAGCTATGTTATGATCTCTGACATACAATTCCATCACCTCTGAAATGAAAACTACCCTAGGAGTGATTCAGTTTCAGAGTAGCCTTTTATTACACCCAAACTCTCACACTTCTCAGTGGCATAGCTCTGTCTTTCTAGCGTTGTCTAAACATCATTAGACCAGAAGACGGCCTTTCAATTTCAGTCCATTAATTTTCTGTCTTGGAAAACGATAGTTGGTGTTGCAAAATCCAAAAAAAAAGTTCAAATAAATCTTGCAAATGTCAGACTTTTGTCTAAGAGGAAACCAGACAAGTTGCACTTCATTGATCTGCACTGGTAGCAATGGCACTCAAGGTCTACTGACAGGAGTTTGCAGTAAAAATAACTAATTCATCAGTGCTTTCTTTAAATTGTTACTGCTTAGTCATCATAGGATTTTGTAGGATGATGAAGAAAAGCAAAGATAATTCAAGGCAAATGGAAGAAGATGTGTTCACCAAAAAAATCTTTCTTTTGGCATTTAACATATATTTTAAAGAAAACGAAGAAATTCTGCTTGCTTTCATTTTGCTCACAGTCTTACTTTGTCACACCTGATGACAGACAGTCACAATGGCTTTATGATGTTTGTATACTCAGAATATACCCATGTAGAAGAGAATTAGGGTTTAGACACCACAGCCAGTACATTGGGCCAAACTGCTTAGCTCAGCTATTTATCTCAAATCTCTCCACATTATTTTCAAACACTGACTAGTACCTCTCTTAAAAATCAGTAGATACAAAATAAGCATTAAGGATGGCATGATCTGAAAACACTGGCACAGGCAGGTCAATACATTGGGAGCATGGCCAGATTTTAGCTAACTAGTGTACCTTTTCCATTGGTGGCCCTCAGCATTTTGCAGTTCTGCCATAGTAAATGTTTGGCTTTGCTTGAAGTAACAAGAGGCAGAGAGATGGAAAAAGGCCTGTTTTTTCATTCTGACTGCTGTCAAAGTGAATTAAGGAATTTGGCTGATGGGAATTAGTGCTGATACAGTTTGTTTACTAAGAAAAGTGCTAATTAGAAATCCTTTTAAACTTGATCTCTGTAATGATACCATGTAAACACTTGCTGTGTTTTATTTGCTTAAAGGTTACTGAATCCATATGAATGGCTGGTCATGGCAGAAGCTATACAATGTTGATGATATGGTGTTACCAATTCTTCTTTGCAAGTTTTATTTATTCTACAACACCTGTCAGTAGTAAGTGCAGCTTTTATATTAAAGCACGTGTTAGCATCTGATAGCGATGAAAATTTTGTTTACCTTTCCTAAAATTATTTCATTTGCTCTCTAAATAAAGAATTAGTTTTCTGAGAATGTTAAATTAAACTTGCTCTTCTTCAAATAGCTAATTTAAGAAATACAGAAAATCTGGTAGAGCCTTGGTTTTGCTGTCATTGGCAGAAACGAAGACAGCACAAATTCTTTCAACTTCCCATATTGTTAACACTCACTAAAATCTTGCACATAGGATACAGGTGCAGACTTTGGGGGGCAGGTAACTGTCTTTTTTTGTGGTTACTTTGCATAACTGCACAGTGTCCATCCAAAAAAGTTGAAGAATAATACTCTATTATGGATAACTCCACAAAGGTAAGCCACATTTCATTATACTTTCCATCTCTCACTTACCTTGATAGGAGGGTGTAAGATGAGGCCCTGGAAGGCAGAGCCTGCTCACCCCCATCACCTGGTTCGTATTGTGCTTTTCCTAATAATAGTCGGGGCTACAGCACTTGCAGGGAGCACGATATAGGTTCAGGGCTAGATCCTGATGTCCTCGGGAATAAGTAAATTCCCAAATTATCTATAGGAGTTTCTATAGGATGGCTTACTAAATTTTACGATGTGAACTGATTAGCTATCACAGTGCTCAGCCTTTCCATATTCTTTCATTTTATATGTCACCTGGGAAATGGTGCTAGTGGGGTGCTCGATGAAGGGCTCGATGCAAGGGAGGAGGCACTCCAGCACAGCTGATGAGGGAGAGGATCGCATCTGCACAAATACTTTCGCTGGAGTGCTGTGCCAGGAGCCTGAAGGCTGGGGTGCTTGGCAGATGTATCACAGATCACATTGACCTGCTGCATCTAGAAGCAAGGACTGGCAGGAGAGAGGTGCTGGTCCTTCAGATGTGAAAGATCTGCTTCTGCTGCTGGGAGATGTTGTCTTTGAGTCTTTATGGTGCCACAGTCTGTTGATGCAGGCAGGGGTATGTGCTGGCCAGGGGGAACTATTTCAGGGGACTGGGGTCCAGCTTAAATTTTGGAGATGCAGAATAAGAAAATCCTGTG
>NW_009605126.1:66944-72224 GCF_000690535.1 Cariama cristata
TGCAGGTGGGAAAGAGAGAAGCACAGGATGCTGTTCTGGTCTGAGGTAAGGAGATGACAGTTAGACTTTAGGTGTATGGAAGAGTGAAGGATTTCGTGGGTGGTGAGGTAAGGCATGATGGTGTTTTGACATACAGTCTCTTAGTCATGGCTGTTCTATAAAGCAGATTTTGGGCACAAGTATGATGGAAGGAGACAAGTGCCAAAATAGGGCAGGAAATAGTCATTACTCCATGTACTTTTTTCCAAAACCTACTAATTGAACTAGATCTGCTGGGGAGTGTATGTGCTCAGGGAAATAAATTGGAAAGAAAGGAGAGGGAATTAAATGTTGAAGCAACAGTTTCAGAATAATGTATGTTGTTCCAATTTAGTTATTCTGCAATCAGACATTACCCTCAGAAAATTCAGTTAAAAACCATCCAAATACAAGTTCACACAATTAGGATACCAAGGCCAAAGAATTATGCTTCTAGCCATTTAATTACTCCAATTGCAGTTCAGATTGTGTGAATCTTTATAAATAATCCCTTCTCCTTTAAAAAAGAAATAAACACACCATGTCTTTCTACCACTTATTATCAATATTTTCAGCACAAACTCTGGCATACATCTCAGGTCTGTTTACCCTCCATGGTGTTAATGTTTGTTTTTAATGGATTAGAAACATATTTATTTTTGCACCAGTAACAGTATAATGCTTCAAATTCCACTTATTTAGACTTTGCTTTGTTTGGCCATTGAGAAAGCTTAGTGCTCAGCACTACTGTGTAAGACTCCCTTTCTTGACGGTGGTAGGAGCGAAGAGTGCTACAGAAGCAGATTTCCATGGAGGACCCTTTAACCTTAGGGAAACTACTCCTTTTGTGCCAGAAGAAAGCAGGCAATGATACAGGATTTGAAAGTGCAGGAGAACGGGGTGGAGGTGGGGAGTTTGGCTTTCTGGAAGGGTGGGAAAATGTTTTCTTTGGATTTATTTCTTTAGGGAGAAGAATAAAACCTTGTGATCTGTTTTGGAAAGGGGCAGGAATAAAGCCTGAGATATCTGAAATTGGATTTTTTTGCTGACTGGCAGCACTGAACTGCTTCCAATATTCAGTTACCTAGAGACAGAAGAACTACAATACCAAATGCAGAGGGAGTTTTTCTTTAAAGAGACTGTTGCACAGCATCCATCTGGAATTTGGAAGTCATTTTACTGACAGATGATAATGGATTTCATTTTGAGCTTTGCCAGGAATCCTTATACCATTGGCTATAGAGAGGAAAAAGCATTCTCCTTGCACATGCATGCATGTGGGAGACAGCAGACTACGAAAGCATCTTTTCTGAAATTAAATGCAGGGCCTTGTAAGTTGGGGGGTTTTTTCCCCAGTAAAACAGAGTTGGTGGAGACTCTTAAATGTAAACTGATTTGTATGTATAAAGGAAGTTTGATCTATTCTGCATGTTACACTTGTGATAAACAACAGAGGCTACATACAGTTGTAACTCAACTTGATGGGAAATATTTGAGTGAAGAAAAAACAATGACTGGCCAGGCCAACACTAAATGCTAGAGCCGCAGGGAGAAGGAAATACCTACAACTTGCTTTGATTTTGGCCACGTTATTAGACAGACAGGCTTAAATAGGTTAGGTCTATTGATTTGTGCATATAGTGGCCCAGCATCAGAGGGCAGGCCTTGCCATGTGGTGGATGGACTTGACTGAATTGTATTGTCTTTACAATTTAGCTGTTCTCTTTCTCTCTAACCATCCCTGTATGTTCTCACAGTTCAGCAAGCATCTAGCAATCTTTATCTTATTAGGAAGGCCTGTTACAATCTAAGCAGGAGAGTTTATTTTACTGATTCATTATGGTTAGAACTCAGTCTAATTAAGAAATCGCTGAATTTTGGCACTAGAAAAGTTATAAGCACAGAAGGGGAGTGTATTAAGATATTTATGCTCAGCTTAACCTTTGTCCCTTTCAGGGCATGTGCACTTATAATTTACCGATGTAGAAACAAGCTTTCTAGATCTTAAAGTCAAGACAGATATTTGGTCCACATCCACAAGTCCAATGCAGTTCATGTGGGAAGCTTTATGCAAATTATAGAAACAAATTTAGAGACTGAGACAAAAATTGCAGGGAATCATTTGGTGGCCAGAGCAGCAACCGTAGGCAAAGACCTCCTCCATCCAGCTTGGTGTGTGAGAGTTCAGGGAGGCTGTGGAAACGCACGCCATAGCTGCCAAATCTGTGTAAGTTGTGAGATGGTTGTGTCCTGGGGGTTTGCAAACTTCAAGCAAAAACTTTTCCCCAGCCCAGATGCTGTAGTGCAATGAAACTGGAAAGGAAAGCAAAATGAGTTTTAGGTTCTTCCCCTTCCTCCTTCTTGAGGGAAAAATGACTGTTCTTTTAAAAAATAATACATAAAAAAGTGTACTTTTTTAAAAATACCTTTCTTCTTTCATAAATACAAGAAATATGAAGGACTGTTTTCCTTAGCAGTGCTGAAGGCCACGTTAGCTGTTCTAGACGACCTTCTGGAAAGTTTTCTAAAACGGAAACAGCTTTCTGAAGCCATAATTCAGGAAGCCTCTCCATTTAAGAAACATTTAAATCTTATGAAAGCAATATAAAGCAATTAAGTGTGCTCTTAAGGACTCAAGCAAAGAGGACTCTTTGCTCACTTCTCAACTGAAGGCGAGAAGTTGATGGTTCTTACTGAAAAGATCATTTTTTCCAAATATTTGTCAAGCATTTAAAATAAGCACTTAAAAAAAAAGTAAGTACGATTAAAATTAATTCCCCTCTCAGTCAATCAGGCTTGAACTATTTTAGATCCAAAACCTTTACTAGTTCTTTAGTTAACTATAGCCTTTCGGGAAATATCAAGTAAAGAAGACGTGACTTTTACAACTAGTAATGCCTTACCACTCCCCACACTTTACTGGAGAACAAGTAAGTGCAAATGTTCTTTAAGTTACCCTGAAATCAAAGTTAATTAACGTTTTTTTCTTCCTGAAGGAGGTAAAGAGTATACCTAATTTTTAAATATTCCTTCTATATGATTAAAGTGTAGGCACAGGAACATGTTATTGTGTCTAGCTACTCCACAGTATTAGCCATGCACACTTTCTTACCCTGCTGTGTAAATTCAGAATTCACAGGTTTGTTAACCCCTCTCTCAGGTAAAGGCAAGCTACCTTTTATTTACACAGAGTATTATTCAGAATTGCAAGTGTACTGTAAATTCACGGCTTTGGTTACTCCACTCATGTATTCACAATTGATGTTTTTTAATAAGCCAGAAAATAAAAGGTTGGCTTTATGATTTTTAGGTTGCCACTCTCCCTGAAAATATCTCGCCATATATATTCTTGTCATACACAAAGTCATCGCAGACTGTCCCATCACTCTTGCACTAATGGTACACCCAATTTCGTTGCAAGGAAATGTCAGGTTTATATCTGCACATTTCTTTTTTGTGCAGAAGGTACCCCAAACCCCCAAACTGTGTATTTTCTCTCTCTGGATCCTTAATTTGTCTGATGCTCTCAACTGGGGCTTACCGGTACAGTTGAATTACACTCAGTTTTGCTAATACAAGTTTTAAGATTGCAGCAACTTCATCTTTTAGTTATCAGAAGGAAGCTGAAGGTTTTCAGATGGCTCAGTGACAACTGGATGTTTTGCAGTCCAGATCATTTGGAGGAAACAAAGGCTGCAGTTTCCCAATATTTTTGATTTGTCTCTTTTGTCTGTTGCAGGCTTTAACCAAGAGGGTTTCAGTGATCTGGTTTACAGCTTGGCCTACAAGGATCTTTGGCAGCACAACCGAATGGACAGGGACAAGCAGCCAAATAGATGCCTTTAGCTGACTTCACTACTGGAGAACCTATTTTAGGACTATACGCTAGGGCCCTTTGTAATAGGGAATATATATAATTTCCTTCTCTCCTTTGTTCGGGAAAGTGGTGGAGGTAATTTTAAATGAACTGGTATAAGCTCCCAGTGATTGGCTGTCCTACTTCAGGTTGACTCACTATCTACTACGGCATCCAACAACAATAAAGCAAGTTATCGAGATGTGTTTGCTAAGATGGTAAGCAGTAGAACAAAACAGTTTCCTTCAAATAATCCTTATGCATCCAAGCAAACACACAATAGATACAAACAGGCCAGTTCATGGTTCTCACAGCTATTGTTCATGTTTTCAGAGCTGTTTGTAGGCTGACATCAGTCTTGCGGGTTTTAACCTTCTTAATGATCCTGAGCATACAGATCCAGGTGTGGGCATAATGAAGCAGTTCTCATCTCCCATGGACATCATGGTAGTGCACATTTCCAGCCATATCATCAGGATCTGGGTGCACAACCCTCTCCCATCGGTCCTCCTGAAGCTTCCATCCAGTCCTGAAAACTGAGCCATGAAAAATTGTAAGGGTGGTTCCTAATAAGGGTATTTGGCACCATTATCTGTGTATTCCGCTCCATACCTCTCTCCTGTTCTGCTGCATGGACTGGTGATCCTGCCCTGTTCCTCCTTCCTGTGCTCTCTCAGTGCAACTCAGCAGGCACAGGCTGCATGTCCAAGACTTTAATGAACAAGGGTACAGTGGGAATGTCACACTGCCTGTTTCTGTGAACAATTGAAGTCTGATTTTTTTTTCTGGACAACAAAAGAAAAACTCAAAAAGAGAAAAATGGACACCAGCCAAGAAATGGGGTGGAGGAAAATGTTTATGGGTGTTGGCAAATCTACTGTGCAGCTTTCCCATGTTATAAACTACATCACTGTCTGCAAACCGGGGAAGATACCCTTCTGCAAACTAAGATGATGAGACTTGCCTGTTATGTCTCCTATGAATCTAGATTCCTACTTTTCCACTACAACCAGGTAATTAAAGGTGTTTTATTCAGCACACACACTAGGTCAGTATCATCCCAGAACGAAACTCTGACTAAAGCAGTAATGTGCTGCACAGCAGGGCTGTAAGGCTCCGACAAAATTAAAATAAAGATCTGGAGGCTCTGAGCAACCCTGGTTGGGGTTGGGGTGGGGGAAGGGCAGCATGTGGTTTGGGATATTTTCACCAAATGTTAAATCACACGGAGTATTTCACTCGTCTCCAGTGTGAGATCACGACATGACTCCTCTGTAATGAATTCTTTATCTTGGCAGCTCTCCTGCTTTCTCCCAACTGTGCCTCCCTCTCCCATTCTGGTCCCAGTGCCGTAACATATGGTAGTATTTGGAGGGCGATTTCGCCCAGGGAGCAGGCCCGGCTGC
>NW_009605127.1:0-19350 GCF_000690535.1 Cariama cristata
AACGATTCTATGATTCTATGATTCTTTCCACATGGATGTAGCAGAGCCAGTGGTGAAGCGAGAGGATTATATCTCCAACTCGTCTGCCACTTGCAGGTGTGTCTACCAATACACAGAATGGTAACAGGAGTTGTGCTTCATAGACATAAATTTCATAATTCACAGACAATATTGGACACCTGGGAATGACAGTGTTGATCTTGTAGAAGAAATAATAGTGGATAGTATCTGTTACAAATGCTTTTTGGTGGGAATTTTTAATTTTGGTACTGAATTGATGAATCAAATGAAATTTTCAATTTCTGTAGCTGTGACAGCCAGAGCTGCATGAGTTGAAATAGTTTATTAAAAACTTTTGTTACTGATGAAAACCAAAGCTCCATGGAGGCACAATGCAAGAAGGTGATTTGTGTGCATTAGCGCATTTATGTGTTGCACTCCCTGTGTACAACATCTTAATCCTTTTTCATTTTCCCATGGAACAGGAAACACTTTTATTCTGATCTGTATGTCACTTGTGAATGTGGGCAAGCACTGGATGGGATTTTTTTATTTCCTTTGTACTCTAAGTGGAGATGGTGATAATGAAAGAAAGGTAACCATCTGTATCAAAAGACTTAATGCTTTCAAGAGCCGCTTAAACTTCATTTGTGATGTTTGCCTGAACACAGAGAAAGTGACTCAGAGTTTTGGAAAATGAGAAAGCGCAGTACCTGCTCCTTTGCTAGGGGGGATGTTCCCACTTGTGAATCACAGCTTTCAGTTTCCTATTGCATGAAGTATAAACCAAGGAAATTTCCTTCTAGTTCTCCATCAATCCTTCAGCTTAAATTCCTTCCTCAGAAAGGCAATTTTCAAAAGCACAGGAAGGTGTAACTCACCACTCATTTTCAGTGGCAGTAGGGTTTCCCTGACATCGTGCAGTGCCATTGGCAGGCTTCAGAAAGGCGTGCAATGAGCTTCGTTACTGTGAGTGTAATACACGAGGTTTCCACTGTTATGTTTTCACAAATCTCTCGTGCTGAGTATGCCCTTCCTCTCTCTAGTTCTGCTGCTGGGTGAGCAAGCAACAAGTGGTTTTCTGGTTTGCACATAAGGCAATATTCCTGAATGTAATGCAGCCTCTTGGCATGTTCCCAGTAGGCCAGAACATGTAAATATCCTCTGATTTCCATTCTCTCAGCTATTCCATATGAAAATCTAAATAACAGCTTATCGAACTTGGTGTTTTCTTCCCTGTTTTTCCTAGCCAGTTTGCATTCCTCATCTCATGAAAACAATCTGCATTGTATATAAATATTTATTGTGTGGCACTGAGGAGAATACCTACAAGAACCAGTGTCATCTCTGTGTGTACCAGTGGTAAAAGTCACGTTAGTGTTCTTTGTACCCAGGGCCTGAGGACATGCTTGAATCACAGTCATGTTCAGGTGCCTTACCAGGCAGTGAATTAGCATCGAGAAAGTTGGTTTCATGTTTTTGCTTTGCTGGAAAAGGCAGTGGGAGAGCAACATAGTGCTTTATCTCTCTTGGAAGCAGAAGTCTATGCCGTAGGCTCCGGATTTATCTACTCCACACCGGAATATGCACTATTGGTGGTGTCCATCAGCTGTCTTGGCCTGACTGAGAGACTGCAGCCTTTCACAGCTGCACAGCAAGAAGATAAAGGGCAGAACAGGGGCTTATGGCTAGCTGGAAGGGAATTAGATAATCTGCTTCATACTGCTTGATTTTAAAAAATATCTAGGCTTGCTGTTTGATGTCATGATGCCTTGTGTCATTGGTTATATCAGCGCTAGGAGGAGATAAATTTTACTGTATGAAAACGTTCTCCGCTGATCTTGCAAGTAGCTGTAGCACAAGCCAGGTACCTGGCCATTATGTCTGTTTGAATTAGGTTCAAAAGAAAACATTCAAAGGTGTCCCCCATTCTTTTTTAGAAGACGTGTTTCTAGGAAGTTTGATGAATGGATTCTTCCTTTCTTTTTTTTTCCTGGGAAATCTGTAATGGTTTAATGATTCCAGAAGAAGGGACATGTTAAAGATAACACACACTGAAATCCTCCAATCAATTTTATATAGTAAAATGGTTTTATTCCAAACCTCTGATTTTAAAAAAAATCTTTCTTATCAACAGGCCATAAATATTATATTTAAAGTGTTTAAAGACTGTATTAATTGCTTGTGCTTTTTACTTGGCCACTGTAATTGCAGTTGTTCCTCTCAGAATATATACTTGGCCTTTGTGAATGATATTTTTAAAATTTAAGAGTGAAATACTGCTTTTAGTCAATCCCTTTTTAGTTAATTAGGCAAAAACCGAATGTTCTGCTTGCATGTTTTCACAGACGGGGTGACATAAGCTAGCTTCTGCCACTGTGGGTATTTCAGGCACGATGCAGCTGAGAACTGGGAATTCTGTGCTACAAAGAGAACAGAAAGGAGACAACTTGAGTATGCAGGTTTACATGAGGAAAACCTAGCTGTGTTGGCTTTTCACTTCACAGGTACTAACTAGCTCAATTAACATCTTCCCAATAACATTAAAACCTGAAAGGATGCTGATGAAATACCCAGATCTTCTTTCCTATGTTAAAGTTCTCTACAGCCTTCTCTTGTTTGCTTCTCTTTTCTGTATACAATAAGCTCTCTTCTGGAAGTGCAGAGTGAGAGTTCCTCCAGGATTTAGCTAAAGTTGGACTGTGTTCTGAAGACAGGTTTGCTTGCAGAGAAGTGAGTATAATATATATCCCTCTACAGAGGGATCTGGACAGGCTGTGTCAATGGAACGAGACCAACTGTATGAGATTCAACAAGGCCAAGTGCCGGGTCCTGCACTTGGGTCACAACAACCCCATGCAACGCTACAGCCTTGGGGAAGAGTACCTGGAAAGCTGTCCGGTGGAAAAAGACCTGGGGGTGTTGGTCGACAGCTGGCTCAACATGAGCTAGCAGTGTGCCCAGGTGGCCAAGAAGGCCAACAGCATCCTGGCTTGTATCAGAAACAGTGTGGCCAGCAGGACCAGGGAAGTGATCATCCCCCTGTACTCTGCGCTGGTGAGGCCGCGCCTCGAGTGCTGTGTTCAGTTTTGGGCCCCTCATTACAAGAAGGACATTGAGCTGCTGGAGTGCGTCCAGAGAAGGGCAACAAAGCTGGTGAAGGGCCTGGAGAATAGTCTTAATGAGGAGTGGCTGAAGGAGCTGGGGTTGTTTAGCCTGGAGAAGAGGAGGCTGAGGGGAGACCTGATCACCCTTTACAGCTACCTGAAAGGAGGTTGTAGCGAGGTGGGGGTTGGTCTCTTCTCCCCGATAACTAGCGACAGGACAAGAGGAAACAGTCTCAAGTTGCACCAGGGGAGGTTCAGGCTGGATATTCGGAAGAACTTCTTCATTGTAAGAGTCATTAAGCATTGGAACGGGCTCCCCAGGGAGGTGGTGGACTCACCATCCCTGGAGGTGTTCAAAAAACGTTTAGACATGGCACTTCGAGACATGGTTTAGTGGGCATGGTGATGTTGGGTATACAGTTGGACTTGATGGTCTTTGAGGTCTTTTCCAACCATAATGATTCTATGATTCTGTGATTCTACAAGATCGGAGCTAAGTATTGCTTTAAGGGTAACTTCTCTGGTGTGAAAGCAGGTAAAGCCAAGTGGCAGAGATCAATCTTTCAGAGCCACCCCACCATTCCTTGGGCAGGTATATTCTGGGTCTTCAACACACGGACCTGGACATGTTTAACTTGGATAAATCCAGGATGATTTCAGCTGACGATGGAACAATACTGTGCCTCCTAACCTCCTAATCTGTCTGAGGCCTTATGTGATGGAGAAGCCAAGCAAAAGTACTCATTGCATCAGATTTCTATGAAGGAAGATGGAGTCCAACACAAGACAGCTACCTGGTGAAAGCACCTTCTTACCTTGCAGCCCCATGCCAGGCCCAGCCCAGAAGTGGAGAAAAGACATGGTCCTGGGCAGGCATAAGAGGGGGGGGGGAAGCTAATAGGGACCACTTTCTTTTCTTCGGTGATTTCTTTTACCCTCTCCCACCTTGCATCCAACATGAAAGCAAGCAGGTCGCTCTCAGACGAGTTTATTCCCTTATGTTGTCTTGTTGCTGTGCTTGTGCCAGTGGGAAGCCTTCACTGACCAGCTAGCCCCTTTTCCCCGTGCTGCCCTGCTGGGCCTGACCCCTGCAATGCCCAGTGTGGAAGGAGAGCATTGCTGATTTACTGTGGGCCTTGTTAACCTGTGTGGAGAACCATCAATGCTGGTACATAGTAAGCATGTAATTTCTAGGTATGTTTTTCTTTATCTCTTTATCTGTGACCCACTGTAATACCAGTAATACTACTTATGACATTGACCTGCACAGCCTGCAGCGAAAGTCTCAGTGGCTGTGATAATGAAATGAACTTCATCGTGGCTGTGCTTGGCCTCCTTGGGGTTAGAGACAGCAAGTCTTGTGGCTCTTTTGTTGTGAGCAAGCTTCTCTGCCCTAATTCAGCTCCTGAGTTTGGGATTAAATCCTGGAGGATTTTTCATCAGCAACCTAGATGAAGGGACAGAGTGTACCCTCAGCAAGTTCAGTGATGATACAAAACTGGGAGGAGATACACCAGAAGACTGCGCTGCCATTCAGTGAGACCTCGACAGGCTGGAGAGTTGGGCAGAGAGGAACCTGATGGAAGTTCAACAAAGGCAAGTGTAGGGTCCTGCACCTAGGGAGCAATAACCCCATGCACCAGTACAGGCTGGGGACTGACCTGCTGGAGAGCAGCTCGGCAAAGGACCTGGGAGTCCTGGTGCACATGTTGACCATGAGCCAGCAATGTGCCCTCATGGCCAAGAAAGCCAATGGTATCTTGGGGTGCATTGGGAAGAGTGGCCAGCAGGCCGAGGGAGGTTATCCTTCCCCTCTGCTCTGCCCTGTTGAGGCCCCATCTGGAGTGCTGGGTAGTTCTGGGCTCCCCAGTTCAAGAAAGACAAGGAACTACTGGCGAGAATGCAGCAAAGGGCAACAAAAATGATAAGGGGAGTGGAGCATCTCCCTTATGAGGAAAGGCTGAGAGAGCTTGGTCTGTTCAGCCTGGAGAAGGGAAGACTCAGAGGGGATCTTATCAATGCTTATAAATACCTTAAGGGCAGGCATCACGAGGATGGGGCCAGACTCTTTTCAGTGGTGCCCAGTGACAGGTTAAGAGGCAACGGGCCCAAACTGAAACACGGAAAGTTCCATCTGAATGTGAGGAAAAACAACTTTACTTTGAGGGTGACAGAGCACTGGAACAGGCTGACCAAAGAGGTTGTGGAGTCTCCTTCTCTGGAGGTATTCAAAACCCGTCTGGACGTGTTCCTGTGCAACTTGCTGTAGGTGAACCTGCTTTGGCGGGGGGGTTGGACTAGATATCACCACAGGTCCCTTCCAGCCCCAACCATTCTGTGATTCTGTGAAAAGCCCAAAATAATGAGTGAAATTTCTAAGCAGGGCGAGTTATCAACTCCAGTAACTCCCCTCTGCTAATTACTGATGCATTGCTTAGATAAACGTCTCTTTCCTGTGGAAAAACAGTCTTGTCTCACTTGCCTGGAAAAGTTGTTCCTTCTTCCAGTCTCTGTAAATAACCTCTTTCAAGGCTTCCTTTGCCTGGAGTTGCATTGAAATGATAACTGGTAATAAGCCTCTGTTTCTGCCTTAGTTGTTCTTCCCTCAAGCCCTGGAAAACTTGCTTTTCTTGGTAGTGCAAGATGAGAGGTTCCCCTGTTATACAGTGTCTCTTGCCAAAATTCAGGAGGCACTGCTGCTCTTTAGGGTAATGAGTTGCAGGTCTGTGCTAATCACACAAGGGATATTTGCAGCAGTACTTGTCAGCTACCTCCGCATCTGTCCGGTGTAATGTCATCACCATCTCTGTCCCTCCAATCTGAATCCTGTGGCAGTGAGCACAGCTGAAGGCTGGACTACTTCATCTACCTGTGAGTGAGCTGTGGCTAACACAGGTTGAACATGCTGAGCAGGGTATAACTTAGTTAAATAAACTGATGGGCTAAGAAGATGGAGGTTGGGAGCAGAACAGACAAGTTCTGCCACCGTGCTCCTCAAAGCAATCGCTAGAGTGGTAGTAGGCAGCAAGAGCTGTGCAATACACCTCAGCGCTCCTGCTACCGCACAGGAGTGACTGTACTGCCTGAATAAACCACAGGTAGACAAATATGAATTAAGTGGACGTGCAATGTGAAGAATGTTTGCAAGTGGGTTTGGCTCACCTGGAGATTGTAATTTACATGAATGCCCTCTCCCTCTTACAAAAAAATACAGGCTTCTTTTGCTTGCTTACATCTACCCATGTGGGACTCATTCTTTTAATAAAGAGTGAAAACAAGCAACATTGGTGTCTTTTAATATGCCCACACTATTTCAGAAAATGCTCTGAAGTAGTGCTCTCTGTGGTTGTTATTGCAGAGAGATCTCTCTTATAATTTAATGTATGAAAACCAGAACAGACCAAATCCTTCTCTTTTTAAGTTAGGAAGCCTATAAAATTCCATATGAAGCTTTGATACAGAGTCTCTTGGCCAGTACAAGTAGAAGAAAGTGATTGTGTAGAAAGTTCCAGTCTGGAGGAAAAGTCGTATCAGTAAGCGTTTGAATGATTCCATGTGGATCTGTCCTGCAGTGACACAAAAATAAAAAGACCAGCCTGAACCAGAAAGTATTCTGATACTCGTAATCATCTTCTAGAGAGAAGGAATACACCTACTGTAGAGTGAATCCTCCCAGCAGGCTCAGACGGCTTGATAGTAGGAAACGTGTCAGTCACAGCAATGTTAGGCAAATTGGTTTAATCATTCACTCAGAGGGGTTCGAATATCAATACTTAGCCATAGGATTCCTGGTATTCTGAAGTCCTGCACTTCCCCACATTTACTTGGAAGCTACTGATATCCTAGCAGTTTGATGTTGTCACTCTCGAAGAACTTTGATTTTTAAAGACACCTATAGTATTTCAGAACACAATTTTTAAAATAACTTTTAAGAGGGAACACCTATCCATATGGAAGTCTGTCATAACAGTGAGCTCTTCCATCAGACTTCACAACATCTGCACAATCTCAAACTTTATGTTACCTTGGTCATGCTATGCTAAGATAAGCAAATTGTTATTTCCAGACCTGCCTGTCAAGTCAGGTGGGATTCAATTTGCCTAGGACCAGACAGACTCACAGCAACAGAACTTGGGTTTAAATCTAGGTATTTCTAGCTCTGGGTCCCAAAAATGTATAGTCTATAAGCTCGGAACATTTTCTTTGTTCTTGGTGACAGGTAACTGCAGTAATCACTGCTCAGCTCTAATGACAAGGTAGACTATTGCATTTTTGCCTTATCCGGCAGGTAGGCCTATCTCAATACAAACAAGTTACACAGGCAGGAGGACTTACAAGGAACGCTGAACAAAAGTCAGGGTTGTTTTAATTTAGAGAAGAGGCGACTTGGGGGTCATATGATCCTTTTTCATGTAATTACAAGAGTGCTTCAGAAGAGAAAGTCGTAATCTGTTCTGTCTGTCTGTCCATGGTGGATAAAATAAAAGCAGCAGGCTGAAATTACAGGAAGGCAAATTTAGATTAGATGTTTTCCACTTGTTAAGATAGTGAAACATTTGAAAAAATTGCCTGGGAGAAAGTAGGATATCCAGGCGTGGAAATAATAAGAGTAGTTAGAATGGTGATCATGCATTCACACAGCTGGTATGGGCTAGATTAGCATTTTTAACCTGTGGAATATGGACCACAGAGTAACAGTCCATGAGACTTGCAGGGTCAATGCAGCGTGAAAGCACAATGGGAAAACAATGTAAAGAAACCTCTCAATCTGCAGCCAGCAGGGACGTGGCAGATCTCTGCCCTCTGCTCTGAGGGATCATTTGACATGGTGGGGGCAAACCCAGTAAAAATACCATTTTGTAAAATGGTAACACTTTGACCAAATGCTGAGTGATGTACTCATGCATTACCATCCCTCCTAATGGCCATCAAGTTCTGAAATGCTAGATGGCTTGTAGCCTTTTCTTTCCTGATTAAAAAAGATTGAGACATTTTTGACTACCTGACTTTCTGGGTTCCCCCCAGATATCTTGTCTAAGATAATGCTCAATTTCTGAGAGAAAGTAACTCGTATTTATGCTTGGAGATTTTTACAGTGTGTTGATAACAAGCAGCTGCTGCCAAGAGCCAGTCCTTTGTCACTGAAAGACAAGAGCCTTCTACATTTTGAGTGACTACCGAAACAACAGGGATGCCTCAGGATTAAACATTGCAATTCAGCTCTGTCCTCTCTATGCCACAAAGAAGTTCTTGCTGGAATCAAAACAGACTCAGGAAAGGGTGGACAACAGTGAATGCCATGCCATAACTTTGTTCAGCTGTTTTCTTCATAATTCCTCCTCTGTCTGTGATGTTGAGGCAGCAACCTAGATGTTTACCAAAGAGTTGCCCTTTGGTAACCAGGAGCTCTTCCCTCTGCCCGCAAAGAAAATGAAGGAGTCCTCTAGTTAGAGCTGGCAGAATTTCAAAGGGACCAGCTGTGTTGTTCATCTTGAATCACCAAGAAGACTATGGCTTTGTCTGCCTGCTTTGCAGGGCACATGAATCACAAGGAACTTCTACCAATGGTAATAAAAAATATAATGTTTTTGAAGTCTCCATTCCTACGGATTCACTCTTTTGGCCCTAGCTCATGCACTCCTATCAGTAGTGTCCTGGTGGATATCTTTGGCAGGCAAAAAAGGTGCCTAGATGAGTGGACCACTTGCCAATGCTGACTGCTGCGCAAAGGGATGTGCTTCTCCCTGTCTTTCGCTTGAAACAAGCATTAATAAAGTGCTGATTTCCATTAACCTAATTTTCCCTGAGACCTCTGTCCTACTTTTGTTTGAAATTAGCTAACCCATTCAAAAGCTATTATGGGAAGCAGACAGATGAACAAAGAGATAACAGGTAGCATAACCCCCTAAGCTCTTGTTATCTTAGAAAACCAGGCTAAAATGAGCACTGTTTAATCAAATTGTTACTGCCTGCAAGTTGGTCAAGTCAAGCACTCAAGAGAAAGCCTGCACCTCAAAAACCAGGGGGCCAAAATCCAGCAGATTCCTTGGGGGGACACACTGAATATAAAATCCCTGCCCAGGCTGGTCCAATTGAATCCTCATTGATCCAATGTTCAGCACTGCTCTCGGTACTGCCTCAGCAGACTGTGGGCAGAGGAGGTGAAGACACCTTTGTGGCTGAAGGACAGGAATGAGTTCAGAAGGACTGGGGTTGGTCCACATCTGTGATGGTGCCTTCTTCTCGAACTAGAGGGAGAAGCTAAGGCAGTGGGTTGAAGGATACGGCAAGGGGGAACCACAGAATCTCAGTACAAATTATTGCCTTCCAGGATGCCTTTATTAGCTTCCTTGTCATGTGATTCATGGCAAAACATCAGCTTTTAAAAAGATGATGGATTGATTGATCACTCAGATTGAACTGGGAACTTTTTGGGTAAGGAGCAATACTAAGAAAACATTCTGCATGTTTTTGTCTCTCCCATAGGGTAAATACTAGTTATATTAATAGTTTTGGGTGGTCTTTACTGTACCTTGTTTGCTGCAATATGCTCTGGTCTTTGAAAGTGTTCCACTGTGTTCATCTTCAAGATGGCTTTCATGCTCCAGTCCACTCCAAGGATATGAGTTTTCCCCATAGTTGTCCAGTCTGTCGCTGCAATATCATTTGAATTAGTGCTATCCCCTAAGGATGATTCCAGTCCATGCGGGGAGTTTTTGACTGCTGACTGTCTTGCCATCTTTAGAGAAGATCTTGGTGGCTTGAGATCCATTAATCATAGACAGGTTGTGTGGGGTGCATACTACCATCTCCCAGACCTTCTATGGACTCTGATCTATAGGAAAACCCATGCTTCTTGTGGCCATTAAGACAGATGATGTCGATCTGTTCACTTCCACTACCTTCCTCTACTAGATCTCCAGCCACACACCTTGGCCAAAATAAATTGCTGGAGTCTATGCCCAACCGCTGCCAATTCTGGTAAAGTATCCCTTGGATCTCAGAGATCTTCTGCCTTTATTAAATTCAAACATGGCTTTCTAAAGAGAAAAAAGAAAGGATCTTTGGCAATCTCTTTGTGTCAGGTTACCCCTGTGCCCATAGCACAATGCTTCTTTCCATGTGTTTGAACGTTTTGTATCCAGAAGAGCCCTTGGTGAGGTACCTGCAAATCCTCAGGCTGCACTGAGTGCAGCTGTATGGCTTGAAGCCCATAGTCTTACTACAAAGATTACCTTTGCAATGTTCATGTTGCATTCAAAAAATGCATTCCCTACAGGAGATGCAGGGAGGACGCAGGAAATGCAAAAATTATTCCTGTCATGCCACCAGATGGTATGGTAGTTTTGTGTCATCATAAGCCTGCAGTATTTGTTTTCTTTGGAGATCGAAGCCATTATTTAAGCAAATCCATTATTCAAGCAAGTTATTTTAGCAATAATCACATTCCCATTACGGGAAGTAGGATGCTTTTCCATTGTTCTCTTGGCTGTTGCTAACCTCCACTGCAAATCTGTCAGCCTCCCTTAGGTGTGTCTGAAGAACTGCTGCATCGGGAGTTCTTTGGAAAAGCCGAACCTTTATACCTACAGAAAACAGTGATCTTCTGTTGGTATCAAGGGAGCTGCTAACACATTGACAAATAATGACTTGCAAACAGAGGTAAAAATCTCCCATCCAATTCAGATAATCTCCTCAAACTCAAATCCAAGATGTAAGTCAGGTTTATTAATTTGAGGTCACTGATTGAAGGGTGTCCTCCATTCAAGCAAGAGGAAGGAGCGACAAACCTGAGTGCCTCAGAATATCATTCTCTTCTTTTTCCACCCAGTTAAAACAGCTGAAGCTCAGGCAGCCTGGGGAAATTCAGGCCCTCCTTGAGGGCTCAGTTCAGCAAAGCTCACTCCTGAGGCAGCTGGGCTGGCTGGCTGTTTTGTGGCCACTTCGGATGTGGTAAATACAGTGGAGTTCATCCTTCAGCACTGTGCTTGACCAGCATCCAAAAATGTGAGTGTGAACTGAGATATTTGGGTCCTGGTTTCATAAAGCAGGTGTGTGCCTGCCAAATTTCATGTATGTGACTATCTTCAGTGAGACTGAACCATGTGTTTAGTAGGGACTGAGAGGTGCCAAGCTGAAAGACACCTGGTTTATTGCCATGCAAAGAGCAGCCTTCTCATATTGACTGTGACGCTCACCTGCATCTGTGGTTTGATCATGTCATTTAACTTCTCCACCCGGGTTGTTTCATCTGAGAAGTCAGATTGCTAGGGTTTGCTTTTTTGACAGGTGATACAGGAGGATTAACTCCTGAGTGCGTGCCCTGGACTTCAGAGAAGTCTGTCAGTATGAAAAACTATAATTAAGAATTGTTTGTCCTGCCCTTGTAAACATTTGCATGACAGCATTTTCCTAAGCACAGATGACTGTTTGTCACAAATGCTCAAAGCAGTAAAGATGGAATGTACTCAGTAGGATCAGAATCAGACTAAAAATTTGTTTTAAAGACAGCCATTGGAAATCCAAAGTTTGGGAACAAACTAAAGCTTTTAGAACCAAGGAAGACTCCAAAGGCCAAAGCAGTCAGTGATAGCTTTCCACCAAATCCAGCAGGCTTTGAACCAAGCTTGTATCTCCCACAACTGTCTCAGATAGTTATCACTTCATCACCATATGTACCTCTTCATCTTCCACTTCTCTCAGAAAACAGTAAACCAGCAAGCTCTTTAAGCCAGAAGACGAGTCTTCTGACAATAAGGAAAGGGAAGAAAACAGCATGTTGCTTCTGCACCAGCTATCAAAAATCTAGCATCCTAATTTAAAAATAGAAACTGAAAAGAATTGTGAAGGATTCGAACACATACTTGTGGGAGTGAGCATCTTTTTCCCTTGGGCTGAATTTGGACTTGGATTTGATCTTGAGATAGCTATGGAGTTGTAAAGCTGGTTTGATGGAGTTGTAAAAAGTCAGTATGATGCTGAAGGGAAAAAAAAAATCAAGCTTTTGCAAATATAATAAAGATGGATTTTTGGATTTGATGGAGTCAAGAGTGGTACCTGTAGATGCTGCATCCACATGGAGATGGTGAGTGATAAGGAGTGGGAAATGACAGGCAATGCCCACCAACACCCTTGGTTGTTCAGCTAAAACCCACTTTGGAGGAGACTGGATCTCCGTGCTAGGGCATTGTATTGTCCACTTCATGCTTTCTGCATTCCTGGTGAGGATTTCCTGGAAGTAAGGGGAAGAAAAGAGATATATAGCCTGCTAACTTGGCTTTTAGTACGGTTATCTAGGATGCAAAGGAAGATGTATGAAAATGGTAAAAACTAATGCTGAGGGCTATAGCACAGGAGCAGGCAGGAGCTGTTTCATCTAGTTGTTGATGGAAAAGTAAGGCTGAGGTAAAGGGTGGAGGGAACAAAGGTGATAGCAGGAATTCATTTGGGGGAAAAATGTAGAAAAAAAGCTCAAATGGAAAACAATGCTTCTTGGCTAGAGTGTTCTGTCTGTTCAGGGTGGGCCTGGCTAGATGTGACATTTAGCACAACTTCCAGATGGTGGGCAGGAACGAGAGTGGGGTTGGTGGGAACTTCCTACAGCTTTCCTGCTGCTTCAAGTGATGTTGCATGTTGAGTCTGTGTGCCCATCTCACTGACAGAGGGTTAGTCCCTGGCTAGAGGCAGGGTGGGAATGAACAATTAGCTAGGGGAAGAGCAATAGTAAGAAGAAAGATGATTGTTGGGGAGGTAGGGAGCACAAGACTGGGAATGTGTGGCAGTGGGGCTGAGACCCTTGTCAGAGCGGGCAGCAGCATTCTGTAGGAGGAGGGCAGGGGGGATTCAGAGCTCCTGTGTTGGGGTCTGGGTTTGAGTGCTATGGGAGGGCAGGGCTGTGAGGAGCAAGAGGTGGGGCTAGTTGTGAGGAAGTGGGGTGGTACATGCGAGGGTGGAAATTTAGAGGATGCATGTTGAGGTTGACTTTTGGGGAGGGAAGAGAGAGAGAGGACCAGTTTGAAAAAAGATCTGGGGTTCTGCTTTGGAGAGGAGCAAGAAATTGTAGGAGATTTAACTGAGAAGAGAGGACAGTCGTCTTCCCCTGGTAGCCTGTTTTCTACCCACAGCTTCAGTGGGTAACACCAGGCATACCCTCCCTCTCACTTGACGCAAAGCTATGCCTTCCTTCTCACTTTGTCCTCCGAGGCACCTCAAAGCTCTTGCTCCCCTAGGGCTTTCCATCTCTTCAGATGACACTTCAAAGCTAATGTTAGCTCAGAAGGCTGTGCAGCCACCTCATGCGGCAGGCTACCCCAGGAAACCAGCTACAGAAGGACAAAATGCTGTCCCCCCCCATACCTGGTGATACATCCCTCCGTGCTGCAAACCATGGCTGTTACCATGGTGCTGCACAGGGAGCGTGGCTGTCTCTGGTGTCATGCTCCAGCTGGACACACGATACCTCCAGCTCAAGTCTTTTTCAGCAGTGGCTCCTGTTCTCTGCTGTGGGAAGGAGCAGTATCTTCCTTTGTTTAGAAAATCTGCCAAGAGACCTGCCTGCAGAGACCTCCCACTCCCGACCAGAGTCGGTATTGATCTGTTCACATTGGCTGGGCTTTCCCTGTCCCAGTCAAATGTGCTTAATTGTCACCATTTAACCTTCCACCCATCATTTGTGACTGATCCGTGCTCACTGCCTGGGGAGAGCTGGGGAGGGATATGGATGTGCCCGGCCATTTGGAGCTGTTTGATGTCGACACCCATTGCAGCTTTGTTTAAGCAGAGGAAGCAGATCCTGTTAGTACTTTTCTTCTCAGCAGTGTTTATTCCCTTTTTGGCAGCAGCATTTCAGGCAGTGGCTGCTGTATAAATATGCCAGAGTTGTGGGCCATATGATCTCATTTTGGGAAGGAGAGTGGAGTGATGTGCCTTACATTTGCCTGACTCTAAAGGCTGTTTGTTGCATGTCGGTGCAGCCATAGTTATAGCTGCAGCAGTCCTCCTCTGACTTGGGTTTTCCAGACACTAGTAGTGCTGTAAAAAGTCCCTACTTACCCTACCAAATTAAAAAAAGGCCATTGAATAAATGTTCCCTTCCCCTCACCTCCCACTGGCTTGGTATCTGGTGTGCTGTCACAGTCCAGTCTGAACCATCTGTAGCAGGAGAAAGAAGACACACATGAAAAGGGGAAAACTATACAGGGGGACTTTACAGGAGGATGCCAGTGTCTAAGGAAGCCAAGAACACAAAGCCACAGTATCTTGGCTTGAAATGTATGCTTCCCTTGATGATAGCATACCACAGAGTTGCAGTATTTGACATCTCCGTCTGGAGGTCAAGACTGGAATGATTCATGTGAGACTGGCTAAGGTTTCCCTAGAAAGGATACCATTCTGTAGAATCACATAGGTTATTCAGGAGGGGCAAAGACCACCTGGAGCATTTATGTTCTGCCCAAATACAGTGTGCTCCCCTCACCTATGTGCACTTTTGAACACCTCTGCTGATGTTTATGCAAAACACTATTTGTTCTTGAGGTTAGTCCAGATAGGCTACTTTGCTAGTGAATTCATCTGGTTACCATATCCAGGCACAAGGTAGGGACAACAAGGAACCACTGAGTCTAGGGCAGTTGAGGCTCTCAGAGGAAGACCCCTAAGAGTAACTATGCTTAGGCACAGGTTTTGCAGACTTATTTTGAGATGGCCTTTGATTGATTAATCTGATTCAACAAAGCACTGTTGACTTGGTGAACATATGGCTAGTTGCTTCAGTCTGAGAGAGGAAGTCTCTCTTTCCTTGTATTCTTCGTTTGCTTTTCTGCTAGGCACTGTATCCTCTGGGACACAGCTGAGGACCTGTGAGTGTCAGATTGATTTCTGGGGCTGATGATGCTGGTGTGATGCATGATCTGTGCTAGAAGGAAGTGGAACATGCTTCATACCCTCCCAAAGGCCAAATCCCCCCTTGTCGTATGGATGACATTGCAAATAAACCAAATTGTGATTCTCTGCTTTACCCTTTATGTGGCAAGTTGGGGGAAGGGAAGGAGTCTTGGTGATTCGATCCCTAGAAACCTCTCTCATTGACACAGATCCAGCCACAGAAACAACACTAATCTCCTGGGAACTGGCTAAAATTTGCTTTTTCCTGCCTCCACTGCTGGTGTTCCCATTGCTGGAGTATTCTGGACTCGTAGACCTGGCCTCTTGGTTCTATGTCAGATGCAGGATGGAGGGCTTTCTCCCACCCAGAGAGATGGCCGGGTTGCACCCTTAGTGCTCGGGAGCAACAAGAGCAGAACTCAATAGGACTTGGCAGCCCAGTTTTGGAGATGCTTGGGGAGAACATGGTCAGCCTCAGCCTGGGTGGGATGCTTCCTTGGGTTCTTCACTCTGGAGAGCTTTTAGTAGGGCCCATAGGTGACACCATGAATGCTACATGAGGCTGCTGCTTTTGGAGGGAGTTGGCAAGGAAAAAATTTAATGACTTGTTTCTGCTGTGGGCTCATTGGTCCTCCACAAACTCCCAGGAGCTGTGGCTGTTTGCTGGGGAGGGGATGGTGCTCTTGGCTGTCACTGGTGGTCTGCTCAGAAGGTTGTACCCAGTGCCGATGGGGCTGATTTCAGGACCCTGCAGCCCTTTGCTAAAGAGAAGGCCAAGAAGAGAGATTTGCTAGAGATGGGGAAGGGCAAATGTTAAGATTAAGAGAGGAGGTGACAGCAGAGACCCGGGAGGTAACCATGAACCTGCCAAAGCAGTCACACTCAGCAGGGCTTTTTTTGTCCTTCAGTTTGGCTTGGGCTAATAAGGAGATTTCTAAAGACTTGCCCAGCAGAGGAAGTACCTGTGCTGTGAAGCCCCTGTTTTTTGGAGATAAATGACAAATCAGAGACCTCCGAAGTCTGATAGGTGGAATAACAAACTTCTGACATTTCCCATCAAATGCTCTAATTTTGGCCAGTTACAGGGCTACCCAGGCAGGGAATGCCGGTTGTTTCCTTTCCTCCCAAGGAACATGTCAGATGGAGGAGGGAGTGAAGTGAAATCTCTGTAAGCCAAGAGATGGAGGTTCTGGAAAAATTCTGTTTCCTGGAGTCTAGGGCATGCCAAGACTCTAGAGAATTGTCAGTGTGGGAAGGAGCAAGACAAGAGTCAGTTAACTCCAAAAGGGAAGTTTCCAGGAGCTTTGGGTACAAGGCCAACCCAACCTGACAACCTGCAAGGAAAAAACCACATGAAGAGCGATGATACTGTCACGGCTTGCAGCATACCCCTCCTCACAGCAATGCCAGCTAACTAGCCAGTGTGTGCACTAACCCGTTCCCTGCCATGGCTGTCACCCTGGGTATTACTATAACAATTTTTGCATGCTGTCTAACTCTTCTTAAGAAATAATAGAAAGGTTACCCTCTTTACACATGCCCAATTGTTTCCTAGTCTGCACCTTACCTCCAAATCTGCTGTTCCCCTTGTGCTGTTGTAGCTACTTTTCCACTCTTAATTCAGAAAGAAAGCGTTGTGATGGTGACTCTGTTTTTCTGAGTAAAACAAGAAAAAAAAATGTTTTCCCAACTGTGTCCAGAAAAATCCAGACACACAGAGGAAAATCCAATAAATTATTAACTCAATCTTTCCATCTGTGGATAATGGTGTTTCTGGTTGTTTTACTTTTATTATTGTATTTTTTTATTGCAAACCTTCTTCTCCTTCGTGGAAAGAGAGAATATATTTTATTTGAAATGCAATGTCCTGAGCTGTTTCCTGGCGAGTACCTGGATGATGGCTTACATGTGGTTTTCTGTCTTCTGAATGAGGAGAAATAAATAGGAAATGAGTTTCCTGTTCTGCTCTCATCTCCCTGTGAGAGGAGAATAATGAGCAAGAAAGCACCTTTGTAGGCAAAGGATTGCAGAGTTTATGCATTGGTTATTCTTTACAGACCACTTATTGTGACACACTTTTTTTTTTTTTTTTGAGAAGGTGATTTAGTGAGAGAAGGTATTTTCAGTCATGAATTTTTGACCCAGATGATTAAAGCCTGTCTTAGGAAGTGGTGGGAAGAGGCAGGTGCCACTGTCTGGAACAGGCACTGACACAGCAATGCCATGATACTCAATCCATGCATCCACTCAGGTGTTGCCCTGCTGGTGAGGGAAAGCACCCTGTGGCCTCACATTGTGACTAGAGGCAGGTTTGATCCATGTGGTACTGTCAGAAAAATGGGTTTGGTTTGTTTTGCTGTCCTGCACCCAGTCTGGTGATCAAGGGTGGGGCTGCTTGATGGGCACACCCTGGCAGCCCCTTAACACTGCGTAACTTACCCATTTTTCTGTTTCTTGACCTCATGTTTTCCACCCAACACTCCTTGCAAACAAGCGATCCACCATAACTATTTTTTTGCCTTGGGTCCTAGTTTTGCTACATGGCATACCCAAACTTGGTATTTTCAGTACCATCACCCAGGCAATCTCAGCTGATAGGATTACCAGAGCGCCACTGGCCTTGCAAGGCTTCGCTCCCCAAAATATCCACAGCAACTCCTTGTGCACTTTGGCCGCTTCTCACACAACTCCTTCTTAAGCGAGATGTGAGATCCACCATCCCTCGTGGTGCTTTCACACTGCTACCTGCAGTGGCCAGCAGCTTCTGATGTTGCCTCTGGTTTCCCGTGCTCCGTGCCCAGCTGAACCTCAGCCCAGCGCCCAGCCCACAGCTGGGCCTCCTGCCTGGTGTTGGCTCCCCGCTCCCCATCGCTGCCCTTGGCCAGGGGTTCTGCAGCAGCTTAGCCACTGAACCAGGATGGACATTCCTGTGGAGCTGACTGCCATCTTCACAGAAGCTGACTGCTGGGTGCCTGCCTCTGTCTTTTTTTTTTTTTTTAATTCTAGATTGGTCTGTGTCAAAATACATGCTGTATCTTTGAACTTAAATTCTTAAGCAATTGGGAGTGCTCTGTAGCTGTTACAAGCCCTCATAACTACTTAGCAAGCTGCCGTTTTTGTGTCAGCTTTTGCTGACTTTTTTTTTTTTTTTTTTTTTTTTTTTTTATAATAACTAACGGGGAACTTAAATCAAGCGTTTGGGAAAAAAAATACAGATTTCCTTTTCATAAATGCACTAAAAACCCCATTTCTTTGCTGATTGCCTCTTCACAGTAATGTTTTGGGATTTAATATGGCCCTCGTGCAGAAAACAGTGATTGATGGTGTAAGAAATACCACCTTCCCTTGAGCAAATCTCAGGACAGGTGATGCCAAACTCCCATCACCCTCCTTTGCAGTGAAGCAAACCAACAGCTAGACGCCAGCGTGGCAAAGGCTTGCAGGACCACCGTCCCCCAGGCTAGCAAATGCTTTCTTCTCCCATCCCTACAGCACAGAGCATATTCCTGGCAGCCTAAATGTCTGGGTGTCTCAGGCCAGATGCCTGGATCAGAGAGAAAAGGTCAAATTCTTCTCAACAAAAATAGGGGGGGAAAAAACCAAATTGGAGTGCCACAGCTGCAGCTGCCACCTAGGTGCCCAAGGGCAGGTGATGGGCAGCTGCCTTGCAAGGGGCAGCACCAGCCCTCCCCTCAAACCCAACTTTTGCTCCCAGTTGCCTTCTGGCCAGCAGCAGCATTACCTCAGCCCTGCCGGGGAGGAGGGAGGCAGAGCACATCACCTCCTCAGAGGCCCAGGCGCCGGGTGATTTCTTTTTCTGCTGCGTTAGCCAGCTCAGATGTGGCACAGATGGGGAACCTGCAGCCTGTGCTCCTGCACTGGCTCCCAGGGCCTCAGAGGTGCATGAAACAGATGGGGCAATACCCTGCTGGGGCCAAAATATGCTTGGCATCGCAGCCCTAGCTGGGGGAGAGGGGTAAAGCCCTCTAGAACATCACCTCGCCCCGCCGAGGCACTGGGGTCCATGGTGCATGTCAGCCACTGACAGATGGGCATGGGGCTGCATCACAGGGACATGCTGCTCCCATGAGTGCCAGGCTCAGCTCCAGCACAGGGGGCAGAAGCAGATGGGGTGGTGCCTGGGGGCCCACGCAGGGACCTCTTCAGGACCCATGCCAGAGATGTTGGGGGATGGAAAGGCGGGTTTTCACCCGACTGTTCCCAGGGGACAGAAATGACTGGATCGGAGGGCTTCTGAGCAGGGCAGGAGGCAGATCCTGTGCAGCTCCTAGGATGCTCTTAGGTGAGCACAGCTTGCGGTGCCAGGGAGCCGGTGGGAGGCTTGGGATGGGGAGAGGGG
>NW_009605127.1:19377-20737 GCF_000690535.1 Cariama cristata
AGGGTGCACGAGACCTGAGGCACCCGGATGATGGGGGCAGTGCAGTCTCCTCCAGAGTGGCATGGGTGGAAAGCAGGTGCAGCACTGCTCGGGTAAGTATCGAGCTGGAAGTGGTGAGAAAGAGGGGTTTCAGATTAGGAAGAGCAGCATGAGCTCTGCATGCCACAGCCCTGTTAGAAGGAGCATGGGGAGATGCTGCTGGTTGGAGCCTCCAGACGAGCTGGAAGAGCCCAGGGATGGTGCTGCCACTCCTGTCTTATTGCAAAACAGGGAAAGCTCGAGGCCAGGGTGCATTATGCATTATGCCTGGACTTACCTTTATCCTGCCAGAAATCGATTTTTTTTTTTAAATTTTTTTTTTTTTTGGTGCTGGAGAACTGAAAGGCTGAGGTCGCGCTGTGCTGGCAGGGAGCGTGGCTCCGGCGGTGAGGCAGGAGGCCGATGGGGAACAACGCAAGGCTACACTTTCTCCTCAGCCACAGAGATGCTGCTGTGTCTGGGTCTGGTACACTTAATGTCAGTGACTTCATGGTGATGCAGTTCTACCATGAGGACTGTCCAAAGCCTTTATTAACAGCAAAGCAACTGGAACAACCTCGTCTTCTGCCTGACACACGGCTTTGATTCCCAGTGCAGGGGAAGGAGCAAACATAACATGTTTCGTGAGTCCTTGTCCTTGCTCCAGATTGCTCCAGAAAGCCTATCCTCAATTTTGGTGGCTTAGAAAAGATAAAGATTTCAACTGCTACTGAACAAAACACAAATACACTGAAACTACAGAAACTAGCATCCTTCATTATCCTGTCTGTGGCTAGCTCCTATAACGGGGCCCATGAGATTTGGGGGTATTTTGTAAAGCACAGCTTCTGACAGGGAAACCTTGCTTTTACTGAAAAAACCCAACTTGCAGAGTCTCCGATTAGAGAAATCCTAACACTGTGACTGCATGTCCAGAAACCTAACGACGCAAGAGAACTTCCAGTGAACTGTGAAAAAAATAAAAAAGAAAAATTAGTTTTGAGTGTTCAGATGGGGTTATTCCAAAGACATCTGTGCTCTTTTGCTTTTTGAACTCGGTATGCGAAGGAAAGCCCCGGGGCTGGAAAAGGCTTTTTGGTTTTTTTGGTGGTTGTTTTTTTTCACCATCTGTGAGCCGCACTGAAGGGATTTCGGAGCAGAGTACGGCACGTCCCGGCCCCGCGGGCTTTGGCCGTGTCCTTCCCCAGCGCCGTTGCTGTGGGCACGCGGTCTGGGTTCTGTTTTCCACTCTGTTGCTTTGGTAATCCTGAAATAATTCCTCTTTTTTTAAAAATCTTTCTGAGGTGCACGTGGTCTCCTCCGCTCCCTTTCCCTTCACCGC
>NW_009605128.1:0-13831 GCF_000690535.1 Cariama cristata
GCTGGCCAGGAGAAAGGGGTACACAGGCCCCTCAGGATGCCTGCGCACACCACAGAGAGGGTTCTCCGGTTTCGTTCGTCAAGAAACAGGAGGCGACCCCAAGGCAAAGTCCAAAATCATGTCAAAAGCAACAGAAAAGGAGGCTTCAAAAGGCTATATGGGCTCCCACACCAGCTGTTACCTTCAGAGCCAAAAGCTCCTTGGTGCAGCTGCTGGGGCAGTGGTAGGGCATGTGGCGAGGGCCAGCCGAGACGACGCTTCCGAGAGCCACGGATGGCTCCCCAGACTAGCATCCTATCCTTTAAGGACCTGTCAAAGAGCAATTCAGATGCCAGCTCTGTTGTTTGATCCTCTCAGCCAGCCAGCTTCTTCCCACCTCCCAGAAAGCCGCCACAAGGTCTTTCAGGGCTTCTGGAAAAGTCAGACCAGGGGGTGCCCCCCTCACTCACTGCTCTGTGCCTCCAACAGGGAGCAGGACTCGCTGGGAGCAATTGCAGCTGAGTCAAAGGGTGATGCTCTCCTTTGCAGGCATCAGGTTGTTAACGCAGCGCTGGTGAAGTGCTCTTTCCGCAGAGGGTGTGCTGCAGCCAAGGTAAAACCTTGCATTTTCAGGTGAGGTACGTGTTTAAAGGAAAGCTTTCTGAGAGTTAAGATCTCCAGCTTGTCATGGCAAGAAGTAAATAATACTGAGCAAAGCAAATGCATTAAACTTAAAAGCATATATCAAGCAGTCTATCTCTGAGAGAACGAAACCGTGTAAAACTGTCTTCACAAAGGCATTTACCTTCAGGAAAAAATGCAAAACAGTAAATTCGAACGTTAACTATGTTGGGCTTTAGTCTATTTTTTATTATGCAGTAATTGGTTATTGCTCCTTATCTTTCCCCTGAAACGTCTGGCTTTGATGTAGTCCCTATTATGGAAATACACTTTCGGGTAACTTCAATAGTGTCGTGGAACAGAAGAATATTTTTGCAATGAAATTCATAAAATGGATTTCTTTGGACTAATTATTCCAGAATAAAAGGCGTAGCTGTCCTAGAGTAACTCTATGAATAGGGTCTAGTTAAACCAGAGTAAGAAAGCAGATTTATCAGTAACGAACCAATCTGGATTTCTTGATGTTACTTCTGAAATCCTACCTCAAAGCATTAATATACATATACAAATTTAATATAGAACTAGTGATTTTAGAGATTAGATTCCCCATATTTATTGCTGTACAAAACGGTTATAGCTCCCTGAATTTAGTCCTGTCCTTTGGGACAATGAGGCAGATCGTCTCTAAAGTACTTTCACCAGAGCAGATCTGAGCTTACCAACTATTGCTACCTGGTTATCAGATATAACGGCTGTTCAGCAGCAGAAACAAACTTAAACATTGTTGAAAATTACCCAGGTCCTTTGCTCGCAAGGAAGCAAAGTCCATGCTATGAAGTATAAAGCTGAGACAGCTTTGTTTTCAGCACTTTGGCACATTTGATACAGCACCAGAACACGAAATAACCAGTGTTCTTTAAAAGGATCGTTTTATTTCCTGTCCAATTCTTTCCCCACCCTAGCCAGCATTTGGTTTGATTTTCTTTTTTTTTCTAGAGAATTAGAGCGTTTTTCATTGTAGGTGCTCTCAACTCTCACAGTCTGAGCATTTGCAGTATTTAATTCATATCTCTGAGCAGAATCAGCTGAGTAATTCTGGAGTGAGTATACAATTTAAGCAAACATTAAATTGCAGCCATTACTTTTGGCCAGCTAAAATTGTAACAAAGGGCCCGTGAAAGTTTCTTCACATCTGAGAATAAGCCATTTCTTCAACCAAGGTAAGTCATTTGGAGTCAGTAGATAAGCAACAAAGAAAAGAAGGGCTCTTTTTTGCAACTCTGCTAGGGATTTGAAGGGATAAAAGCTACTGAGAAGATAGGCTGACACCACCAGCAAAAAAGCAAAACAGTACAGATTTGGTTTTGGAACAGGAAGGTGTTTGCTGGGACATTTCCTCTGAATATTTTAACTTTTTTTCCCCCTGAATTGAAAGGCATCCATTCCTTTAAAAGCACAAGGAACAAAACCAGGGATTGTGCTTTGCAGCACGGTTTATGACTCCCAAGTAAAAGCATGGGAGTCAACCTTTTATTGAGTTGCAGGCTGTAGATCCACATCCAGCTCTGTTAAGCCCCATCCTCCTCACCTGACTATCTGAGGCACCCAAGCTGTTGCCCTTCAGTGTCTCATGAAGGAAGTCATAATAGGAACAAGTCTGCCTTGTCAACATTTCTGTCACTTCTGCCATTCTCAGGCTTAATCTCAAAGAAGTCAAAGCTTCTATTAAATAGAATAGAAACTGATTGGGAATCTTCTGCACTGAACTGAGCATCTTCTGTACCTTGCTGAGCACCTTAAGGTCTTAGTTTTTAAAATCTTATTTGCAAATGCAAATTGCGCTTCATACACACTAAAATATACTTCTTCAAAGTATTGGGCAACGTCCATTGAATGTGGTCTTTATCATGGGATATTTTTTATTGTTTTCAAACCCTTGATGTCGAATGCACATTTATGCAAGGGGAAGAGAAAAGGGTCAATAAATGCAGTGTAAGCAGTTAGTAAAGTTCACACAAATACTCATTCTTTCTCCCCCCAAAAAGAAAAAAAGTTGCCTGTCATATCACATTAAAATTCTTTTACAAGAAGAGCGCTTTCAACACAAATTAATTCTCCCTCATGGTAGGCTTTGCAGTTAAATAAGGATTACCATTGCATGTCTAGGAAAGATAAATCTAAAGAGGGTAAAAATAACCTCTTATAGATTTAATGAGACGTTGGAGACCAAGAAGCTAAGGCTTTGCAAATGCATGGGTTTTGTCTGACATGCTTTTCATGTAAGAGATGCATGTTGTGTTCTCTTCCGGATGATGTAATCCTCAGGGTGACCCTCATGTGCTTTTGCCATCATATGACACTCTACTGAATATACAAGGTTCCTTTGTATGCAGAGTTCTTATTTATAACTCAGAATTTTGATCAGAGCTTTTTTTTTTTCCCCTTTCTGAAGAGCTTACGTTTCATTTGAAGATTTGAAGATTACTGTAACATGTCTGAGTAGCTATGCAATCTCATTTTTTGTGATTTTGAAACAGAGCCTTGTCAATTGCCGAGAAAGAAATACTGCTTTATTTCTCACTCACAATGAGATTTAACCACGAACTACAATAAAAAAACTTAAAATTTATGGCAGCACTGAAACTCATTCTGTTGCTTTCACTTTAAATTTGAAAAAAGTGGGAAAAAATGATTCAGCAAAGGTAGCTTTCAAGGGGAAATATTTTTAAGTTGAAACTCTACTGAGGTAGGGTTTTGGGGGTTTTTTTAATGATACCTTAGGCAAAACCAAGTTTATTCCATATTCACCAACACCAGTTACCAGAGCAGCCAGGAATCCAGAGGGAAAAAAACCCCACAGAACAACAGAGAGACAAAAATAAGGAACTGCAGATAAAAGTAAAGCAGTTCTCCATTCAGGACACAAGGGCTGTAGCAGCTTTTATGCTCTGGCATAAGATTTTTATAGCAGAGTGGAATAGTCTGTATTTTATCTCCACTTCATAAAGGAGTTGAACTTAAATATTTACTAGGGCTTGTATTCTGCATCAATGTTAATTCTCCTTAATGCTGAGGCATTTCAAATACTGGACTTCCTAATTTCACTGATATCTTTATAAACCAGCTTAACAGTTTTTTCATATAAATTGATTTAGATCTTCTTAAGGTGATGTATATCAGAGTTGTTATCTGGACTCTCTGAAAGCAGAAGTCAATTCATATCACAGATAATGAAAGATAAAGTGTGTCACCTCTTTCCAGAGCCTGGCTTTCACAACTAACAATGTTCTTCTTGGAGTCCCCAAGGAAGGCAACAGAGCCATTCTTCATCTTTTAAATGCTGGGCTGGGGACAACAATAATCCTGTTGCCCTTACTTGACAAATAACAATGAAGCATAAGGGTGGTGGATCTACTTGCTTTCTTCTGTGTCTCTGGTGTAAAATGAGGGTAGTCCCCTAAATCATTAGGGGACTCCTAATATCCTGACCAGAAAAGCTACACTTAATGTGTGACTATCCACACTCCAGGAGAGGATGATGAGAATGAAGAGGTGTTACTGACCTCTTTAACTAAAAGCCAGCATGTGTGGCAGCCAGCAGACTCTTGATCTCTTAGTGAGTCTCTGTTTGCTAGCCGCAACCAGAATACCAAGGCTAAACTTACGACAGAACACCGTAGTGTTACAGAAACCTCTGTGCATATATTAGATTCTGTTTACTGTGGGTTTGCATTTATATTTTTAGATTACTGAAAGCTGTAGGCTTGTCAGACGTGTATATTCATCTGCAGAACTGTGGATGAACTCAGTGACCCAGAAGGTCCTTTCAACTCCCATGTTTGTAATTTATTTTGTATCATATTATAAAGTAAATGAGGAGTTATAGCTTGCCACCATTTGATTAAACATTTCCAAACAACACTGACTTTCATACTACCCTCAAAACCAAGATATGCTTTATGAATTGAATCAGGTGACATGGCACAGATGCATTGAGGGTGATACGTTTCAAAAGCAATGTCTTTCAGGAGTGTAAACTCCATTATTCAGAAGGAAAAGGACAGAGGTACCTAAATGCTCTTAGAGTTGAGCAGGATTTAGGTTAAGCCTTTTCAGAAATTATTAATTACATATTTAAATAACCTAAAGGGTATTGTAGATTTTACCCCAAAGTTTCCAGTAACCTAAAATCAGCCAAACTGAGATTCTGTCAGTTTGTTGCTCGGGTTAGAGAGGTACTAAAAGTAGAATCTCTGTCAAACAACAGAGGGAAATAATGTTTTTCTGGGCAACATTAGAAATTTACTCTAGCTTTGGCCTGAAAGAGGCTAGAAATGTTGACTTTTAAGACATGCTGCAATCGTCTGGCAGACAATAAGGTTTAGCTTTTAAACAGGAAGAAAGAATTACGGCACTTGATTTTTGTCATCGTGGTCACTGTTAATCTGGGTTCAGAAACAAACACTGACTTATTTTGCATTTTGATAATGGCATTCTCATCTCTTTTTATGTTCTTCTAAATACATCAATTACATAATTATTCCATGATTTATGGGTGACCCCACAAATCAGATGAAGCCAAAATATTTAGTAGAACTTCTTTACTCTGAAACAAAGTCACCAAAATGTTTAGTACAACATTTATGTAATCTATTACAAAATCATCCAGAATACAAACATATATCCTTTAAAAATAGATTCTCTTTGACCCTTCATGAAACTAATAAGAGGTTCTCATACAACAACATTCTTGAATGATCAGTTATGAAAGTTTCAAACCAGCCAACTGCTTTTCTCACAGACCTGGTCTATGTGTTATCAGGATCTTGCTGAATGCAGTAGTATCAAGAATTACCCACATCTTACTCCTGCGGCCCTCAAAGCTGCCCTTACAACCACATCTTAATATGCTGATAATTACAGTTCTGCCCAGCCCATGATTGGGCTTAGCTGAATCATAAAGCAGAGGGGGAGAGAAAGGTCTATGTATACCTCCTGCCCTGCAATGATGTGTCTACTTCTATCACCAGGAAAGCAGGCAGGTAAACCTGATTCATTAAAGCACAGTCAATTTGCATCTCCTGTCTTCAAGGAGTCAGATGGCCAACCTTCTCATAGAAATTATTGGGTAGACTGAATCAGCGTAAGCATCTTATGTGACCTCTTCAAAACCAGTTTTTAAAATCTAGTCTAATTTATATACTTGTATAAAGCCTGAACTTCCTTGGAAGTCTGAATCTGCGAGTGGCTTTTTAGCCAAAGGACTTTTATTTCTAGATCTTTATCTACTGAATTATATAGTAGATGTAACTTTCACCTTGTGCATACATTTTGGATATACTTACTAGACAAGAGATGCTAGACTATCTTTTTCTTTATACCCATATTTTCTTAGATGTCACTGTAATGACAAAAGGCAGGCTTTAAGTAGCATGGTCTCAACTAGGGATCCATTTGTGAGGCTTAAATACACCAACTATTCCACTACATCACTTTAGTCATGAGGTCAAAAATACAATTGAAGATGAACTACAGACCCAAGAGTGGAGTTTCTGGTGGAGTTTCTTTAAATCTCTGAGAGAAATCAAGTCTTTCCTGGAGTGCTATTAGCCTTTAATTGTTGATTAAATAATAGAATTATTGACTACTTTTGATGTAGCAGGTCAATCTCCTATTGAGAAATGACGCCAATTTTAGCAGGTGTGCCACTGGAATTAATTACGGTAGTTTCTACATTAGCACTAGACAGCAAAACTTCATAAACTAATGAAACTCGGCTTTTCCTTTTGGCACTTAGAATTTGGTCACCTAGACCTCAATTTGCTCAACTTTATTTTTCTTCCCATTATTATTAATAACTGAGTAACCTATCTCAGATTTTTCTCCACCAGTGTCCAGAAAGGAACAAAACATGTCTATGTGTAAATCCTTTCTGCAAAAGAGAGGAAGACTCCACCTCTGTGAAGACTGAACCATTAAAAAAGGAAAAGGTGGCAGCGTTAGTGCAAACCATTAAATTTAGGTCCTTTCTGTGTATTTATCAAATTCCCTTGAAACATTCTTGGGCCAATTTTTGCCCACATCTCTATGGACAGCCACATCTTACCATGATTCAGTAGCAAAGTTCCATACTCTTTTTCTTGCCTTCATACCTTAATGCTCCCCACTGAAGTCTAGGTTTTCATTCAGTCTTGTCACAGAGACAGGCTGTTTGGCACTGGGGGTTGGTTTTTACCAGATGGTAAAAGCATCTATGGCATTATTTATCTTTTGTGAAGAGTGATAGTAACCAAAAAGGTACACCATGGGTTCAGGTCCAGTGCAGAAGACAGCAATCAGCTAGACATCTTTCTTTGTATCTTCTCAGACTAGTTGACTGTGTTGTGGCCAGACATTGGGTTTTCCTGCAATCGTTGAGAAAGGGGAAAAAAAGATTGTTAAGTGAGGAAACTGCCATTGAAGACATAATGAGTGGGACACACAACCAAAACCAAAGCACCAAGGCACACAACATTCCATAAGCACAACTATCCTATCTCTGAATGATTCAGCGCATGGCAGAGCCCTGAGCTGACAGGTACATCTTTCCCAAAATGTATGTTGAAACAAGCTAGAGCAGAAACAGCAAGAAATGACCAGTGAGGAAACCAGAGATGCAGGAATTCACTATCGTTCCTTAATGGAAAGTGGCTCGGGGGTGGCAGGAAGCCCAATGTACTTCTCTCATCAGCTCTAAATATTTTCCTCATCGGTTGCAAAGCAAGAGCAGCTTCCTGTTTCTCTGAATCCTAAAAATAGCATGAGATCCCAAACAGTGATGGCATGCAGGGAAGGGAGCCAAAGCATGACAGCTTCTATAAAATTCCATATTTAAGTTTCTTCTATCTGCCATGCATGTGTAGCCATGCTCTCCATTAGATAATGAGATTTATTTCAATACTTTTAGCTTTGTTCCTCTCTGTACAGTGGGACTTGATGTCTGCTGCAAGACCCTCTGCAGTGCTCGCCTATCTTCTTACCTTTCACAAAGACCTTGCACAAACTGGTAATTCTCGTAAGTGGTGAGCTGAACATATGTAGAAGTACTCACTTATTTGCAGCCGCCTCGCCCAGCACTGGCCACAGTCTGCTGTACTCACCCATGATGAAAGCTTGGCCAAGTTGTTTTGAAATAGTGCTCTCAAACTCCGGATTAAGGACAGACAAAGTGGAAGATGCAGGCTGAGCTCTTGCTGGTTGACAACCGCTCTGTCAAGCCTGTTGACCTAATGTGCCCCTAGAAACAAAGCTTTTGCTGGCTTACGACCCATTCCTACTAGGCATTAAAATTAGCAGGCAGGGTGGGTTCCTGGTCATGACAGGTCCAGTGCAAGCCCAAAATAGTTGATTATGTGGCACACTGACAAATGGCATACACTCAAGAACCAAGCTGAGTTCACAGAGGGATCCAAAAAAAAAAAACCCAAACCATCAAACCAGTAGAAAAATGTCTTTGCACTTGTGGTTCCATTTATTGTCTATCATGTGATTCTTAGGGTAATCAGTTGCAACAATGATAACCATCCATAAAGCTTTACGTTCCCAACCTGCCAAGCTAGCAGCTTGTCAGAAGGGCAACAAATACATTCAAGATGAGTTGTGAAAAGGCACGGGGAACACAGGCAAAGTCAAACAGAGGAATAAACGGGGGCGGGAAGAAGAATTCTTGAGACAAAAGTCAAATCTTTTAGCGCGGAAGAACCGTGACCATTTCTGCTCTGCCCTCAGCTCACCCCTCCCCTGCAGCCAGCCCAGGACCCCGTGGGCAGCCGGCGCTGAGGAGCCGCTCTGCAGTGCGCTGCCATCTCCTGTTCGCCTGCGAAACTGCTCCAAAACAACACCCGGAGCTGCGAGCAGTGATACTGCATGTTCAAGCATAATTTTTTTTCACGTTTTTTACCATTTAGTTATGAATGGAAGTATGTCACATAGAGCTGCGAACTGGATACAAAGCTTTTAAAATGCTCATGGCAGGAACATCACCTTAACTGAAATTAAAGAGTTAACAAGGATGAAACAAGTCTGCCAAAAGCCAGAGAGAAGGAAAGAATTACCAGGGCATGCACTCTTCCCTGCGAGCTTCAGTGAACTTATTCATGGTTTTTGCCTTTTAAAATATTTTAGTCTTCTATAGGTAAGACCTCAAAACCAGCCACCAGCACTAAATTTAAGCATCGGTATTTAGACTTCTGTGGTTTATTGTTGGTTTGGTTTGGTTTGGTTTGGTTTTCTGTATCCTGATATCTGAAAAGAGTTTTTGTAAACATGGGAATAAGATTTATTTCCCATTCTGGATTCTCCTCCCTTGTCGTAGACAACAGTCAATCTTATTTCACAGAGCTGAGATTACAAAGAGAACTGCTCTAGACATTTGGCAGTTCTGTAATTAACAGAGCATGAAGGGGCTGAACTGGAAATGTGGCGCTTTCAGCACAAATGCCATGTGGAAGAAAAAAACCAGTTCAGATCTTCAGGGGTGGCCAGACTTGTAAAGAATACAATTTAATAGGCACCTTCATATTGGCCAGATCCTCCAGCCACGCTGCATAAACTGATCCACTAGTGCAAATTTTAACTCATCTGTCCACATTTATGCCTTGATTTGCTGGGCACTAAAAATAAAAACCAGAGCCAGCAAGGTCAAAGAACAGAATCAAGTCTCCAACAGGCAGGTGTCCTGCCTAGCAAGGACTTGCACTCTTGCCTTCCCACTAGTCTCTTGAAGCTCACTTGGAAAACTTTTCTTCTCACTACTTAAACCAGTTTCAGACTGCCCAGTACAAACAGCTACATGTGAGAATATTTGTATTCTGTTTCAGGAGCCCTAGTAGTCTGTAATTGCACAAACCCTGCAACCTTTTCCTTGTGAATGTACCATCACAGCAGGCTCACAACAGCATCTGCACTTACACATTTTAGCTGTGTGCACTGAAAGCAGGCTAAAGGAGGGACTTCTAGTGAGGATGCTGCAGAAATGCAGGCTCTAAATGAGTAAGGTAGATCTGGGCATTACATGGTTCTGAGAGTGATATCACAGCTGTGAATATTAAGCTCTGAAACACTCAGGGACCAACTGCCACATTACCCATATCAATTCTGTGGCTCCCTCTCTGTGGACCTGTCCTGTACTGTCCAGCTTTCTCACCTCTCTGCCTAATTGTCCTTCTGTTTCTCTCTATCCATGACTTTCTGCACAATTTCCAGAGGGTACTGAAGACCACAGATCCCCCATCTCTCTCAGAAGGGTGTCCATCCCTAGGATAAGGTATCACAGTGTTTGGGCTATTTTAGCTTTGGAAGCTGGTACTGACACAGACACTGACTTGGCTGGTAGCTTTCCACAGGCAGCTGGGGCAGCAAACTTAGTTCTCTTAATATAACAACACAGAAACTAATTTAGTTAAAACCATGTTTAAAAGCAACCCAACCTAACCTGAGGCTAGTCAAATGTATCTGCTTACCCTTGATATTGACATTCAGGTAAGTATAGCTGCATTTAGATTGACTCAGATATTAATTAGAAGAAATATCTTTATATACTTTGATAGGAAATCATTCTATGAACTGAAGCTTAAAGAAAGAGGATTGCGGCAACCCAGGAGACTTGCATGAGACATTCTGAAACCACACACAAAAGCATTCAAATATGCCAGGGAACATACTCATCTCCCACATGTTCTCCTCATGTTCTTGCAGTGTTCCTTCTTTCTGTAGTCTCATATGCCTCTTCCTAGCCTCTGATGGCTAATAAATGTGCTAGCTGATCCCTTTAAGATGGAGAAATGCACACTATGCAGTCTGTACTATCAGACCACACTAAATTGCCAGCTGCTTTTTTGGAATTGAGTTGTTCCTAGGCTTTATGCCAAACAATCCCTGCCCAGGGCAGATCCAGCTGCTCCAAGCTGCTCAACAGTCCATCCTAACCCATTGCTGCCATTTTTTTCCTTGCTGCCTCTCTCACATTCTTGCATACCTCCTTCTCTTTTTTTATTAGTTTTTTTTTTTTTTCAAATGTGCCTCATGCTTACATGCTTTCCCCCCATTTTCTCATTTCTCCTCCTGCCATTTCCCCTTCTCCTCACCTCCACAGAAACACATCTGGTTTTCTACGAATGGGTATTTGGCATTGGACCCAAATGGGGTGCTGCTTTTGCTAGCTTTTTTCTGCCTCCATGAAAGTAACATCCCTTCTGAAACAGGACACTGGTGAAAACTGGCCTTTGGAGGAATGGGAGAAGCAGCAATGTCATTTGTAGGAGGCAAAATTGTCACAGAGATGGAAGAAGATATATTTCTTGCACCTTGGCTAGCAGATGTTCTGTCAGGTTTCTTAAAAGAGCCCGGAGGTCCATAGATACGATGAAGCAGCAAAAGTGACAGCCTCGCTTTACACCTATGGGAAGAACCTTCCAGATGAGAATGAAGAGTCTCACCCAAGTCAGAAAAGGAATCGGGAAAGCTCATGGTAACCATGATTCTAAGAGTAATAAGGAACAAAGAAGAGGGGAAAAAGGCATGTATTCTTACCATACTTTCCACTGCCCAACCAGCTTCTGCAACTAGATTAGAAAGGCAGAACACAGACATCTTTATCTCTCAGCCCTTCTCTGGGCTATAATTCCAGTTCTGCAGTGGACTGTTGGTAACTTAGGGGGGTTGTGAACATCACGGAGAGCCTAACTGCATAGTTTACTGAGTTGATGAAAGATACTTTTGCCTCTGCATAAGAGCTCTTAGAAGAGTTCTCAGCTCTTCCATGCCCTCACTGTTCCAATTAAGGGCTGAACAAGCTTCTAGCAAATTTTTTTTACAGAAAGTAAACATTCAATCAGGGGGGAGAGAGAGAGAGATATTCCTATGTTATTTAAAGAAAAAAAAAAAAGAAATAGCCAGGCTTTCAACCATAAAGCACAAAGGAAAAAAGGTAAATGTCAAAAATGCAAACTTGTTCTCTTCCTCTACCATTCTAGTATTGTACCTAAAAGCGGTAACTTCAGAAAACCACAAACCCTAAAAACTACTATCAGTGATGCAACGTCAGGCATGTAATTTCATTGGCAGCCTACAGGAAGGTGCAATTCAGAGACAACTAGAAGGTGCCGCTGTCTCTGATGAATTGCCAGCAGCATAACAGAAGGTGCCAGCCACAGTGAACTGCCCTGTAAAACAGCCAGCAGGTCTTACAGAGTAAGATGGCTTTGTTTCTGCAACTAAAAACCAAATTACATGGTGCCTGAAAACTGGATTTGTTCTTGCTCCAGCTGGTTCCTAAAGTAACATCAGCAAAGACCAGAACTGATACCTAATAGCTGCTCAGCAGCTTGCACAAATGCAACAGCAGGACAAGAACCTGCAAGAGAAAAGCAGTGCTCACGCTCGTGGTGAGATCTGAAGGCGTCAGGTCTGAAAGCCAAAGACTACCTTCTCAGGGAGAACAAATGGAAGATAGGGAGCTTGGTCTGACACTTCACGAGCAGTGGCACAGTGTGGTCAGTTTTCTCTTGACCCAGCCTGTTGAGCACAGTCAGATGTGTTACTTTATCTCCTGCTCCGTTGGGTAGCTGCTTCATCCTCCAACGTGACAGCATCTTCAGATACTGCACACTATTCTGAATCTGTCCAGTTACCCGATTTGTTATAAGATTAAAGCATCTGGAGTCAGGAAAGAGTAAACACCAACCTTTTGCCAACAGACATGAAGTACAGCAAACCTCTGGCATGTCAGGCTGTAGTGGTGAGTAACTACCAGTGCTAAGCTAACTAGCAGTACCTGCAGCTAAAACCATGCAGGTGACTCACTGCCAGCAGGTTCCCAGGCGTTCGCTGTTCTGGTTGTGCTTCAGCTCTCTGCTGTTTGACTCAAGTATTTGTACAAACAAAAAAAAACTTGCCACCCTAAGCATGAACGACATCCGTACACTGGCAATAGCTGATAGCTAGGAATTAATTGTCCCCATGGAGAAAGACAAAACCACAAGGAACTTGCATTTACAAACCAGATGTTATTTTTGAGAGCTGTTACTAAATAATCACATGACCACCTGCCAAAAAGAATTCAGGCTTTCCCCATCCTAGTAAGGCACAAGTTCCAGCTGTTCTTTAGATCCAGGTAAGAATCACACTTCAAAAACCTCCTCCCAAAGCAGTCAATAGCATAGGCTCAACAGTCTTCTCCCTGACAGAGATGTCAGTCTTCTCAATGGAGAGATATTAATGCTCGGTCTCTAAGACTTTGATAATTGGCTTAATAAAGGCTCATTGTTCATTTGGCGATAACAGGAAGCTAATGTTCTACTGCTGGATCCAATACTTTACTCTTTATCCCTTGATAAAGACTTGAGCTGCATTAAATTTGAATTCCAGGGTAGAAGCCATACACGAAAATAAGCTAAATAACATTTGAGATTAATAGAAGCTGCCTGAATGTTTACTCAATATAATTTGGAATAAGGATACAAACTGTCCTAGTATGGAATAGTCTCATCACCAGAAATTAAGGGAAAAAAATGTGTAACTAAAAAACTGCCAAATTGAGTGTTTGCCTTAGCTTTGAGTTAGCATGCATCTGAATATTGGGAGACTGTTTTAACTTAAAATTTATATGTAAAAAATACAGAGCAAGGCTTCAAGAAGATAAAGGAGAAACTATCTTTTTAATGTCAAGCAATACGAAGCAGCATATACTAAAATGAACAGTTGTTTTTCCTTCTCTCCTTAAACTTAAAGACGGAGATTTGTAATTCCCCAAATATACTAATTACTGTTTGAAAAGCAGAAATAATCATTCGGTTTCAAAATTATAAAAAATGCTGTTGCTGAGAATAATGGATTATGCAAGTGCTAGCAAGAATTTATTTTCAAAAATTCTGCTCTTTTAATACTTATGATCTCTTTAAAACTAGATACTAAATAATCAGTTTTAAAGTTTTTCCTGCCTGTTAAGCACGTTACAGTATTTCGGCATAGGGCATTCCCAACTCCAATGTCCACCTGCTGACATTTTAAAAAGTGAAATCACAGAGCTATTTTAAAAATATAAAGTTGTTCAAAGTTCAAAATTCTTGCAACATAAAGAGAATTGGGCCGGTACATTTTTGGCCTTCGCAGAGTGTCCTTCCAACCCAACATTTGATTCAGTAAAAAGCCATTGTATTTGTGGGTGTCCTGGTTTGGCTAAAACACGACTATT
>NW_009605129.1:0-12332 GCF_000690535.1 Cariama cristata
TCCTTTCCCCTCCCGTGGGAGGGAGGGTTTAAAGAGCATGTCTACCACCCGCTTTAAGAGCCAGCCCAGCCTTACACAGCGACAACTTGAAGTTAGGTAATCCTGCATAACACGGCTGTGTGGAAATGAACGGAAGATAGGGAAAGTCATCATCTGTTTCTTTGTCATTGCTTCTTTCCTATGCCTCAATTCCTAACACAGACTTTTATGTACAAGGAACTCTAAGAAACACCAGTAAAGCAGGGGGAAGACCCAGGTGCTCACTCTGACGGTTTGAGGCACAGCAAAGATTAATTGCACCTCTCCAGTGCTGAAAATTCTAACCTATGAATACATAATCGCCATAGATAACTGCTGAACAAAACAGCTGTTCAGGCACTCCATTACATATATTTATAGTGGTGGCAATTCAGAAAAAAGGCACTGCTTTACAGAGAGAGTTAAAAAGTGATGCAATTTGCAACACACACACATGCATTAAACAACCATAAAGCTCCCCCACTGCATTGGCATAGTATTGTAATATATGTTGGCATTATGTCAGGAAAAGCAGTTTCCTAGATTCAGCCACATTAATGTTCATCCTAATGAACTCTCTGGAGGAACTGTCGTAAATGACAGAATATCATGAAAGAGCTTCACTTCCAATAAAGGCCAGAGATAGCACACACTATGATTATATTCAGGGGACAAGCTCTGATCTGTGATGTTTCGAGGCAAGTGGTATTGCTGGTTTATCAGTTATTCATTGGGTTAAGCTTGTTCCTTTCATCTCTGCAGTAGCATTTGAAGTAGAATTCATGGAAAAGAACTTTAAAGATGTCCTCCAAAGTTATTAGAGATAATAATTGAAATAGTTCTTTTGGCTGACAATAAAGTCAATGGCTAAAATTATTCAAGCTTTAAAAAATCAGATAAACTAAGTTTCTTCCTACTGGTAATCAGCTCATTTGGTTGCAAAGATCTTCTTAATAAATTCAGCTCTATTAACTCCAGTCTAGTTATAGAAGGTTATTCAGTGTTGTGTAGTTTATTTTTGGTGGTTGGGTTTTTTTGTTGGTTTGGGTTTTAATTGTATAGATGATAGGGAAGAGGAAGAGAGATGGGACCACATTTTCATCTGTGGGCAGCTGGCATACCTGCTTTGAATTCAGTTAGGCTTTCTTAAATAGTTAAAATGAAGATGGGAAAGGAAGATTGTCACCCCTCTGGCTTCCTCCAGCAGCAAGTTCTTGGACTGTGAACTATCTTGTTGAGAGACAACAGCTCCCGGAGCAGGAAGAGACCAGACCCGGGACCTCATGCTGAAGGCACGTCAGAAGTAGCCCGATGCACCCAGGTACCAGTGGCCTTGTGGCTCGGCATGGGCTGTGCGCAGCTGACCGCAGCAGTGATGTGCCTGAGCGAGGAGGGCGGCGTGGCCCTGCTCAGAGGGGTTTTAGGATATCCTTCTGACAGGAACCACAGCTGCTTTCCCCAGCGGGGATGTAGCGGGGCTGGGGTGGCATATGGCCCTGCCAGCATAGCTAGATCTGTTGGTAGAGAAATTACAGGTAATTCAGAAAACCTGGAAATCATGCTGATTTTGAGGAAACCATACTGGAAAACTTCAGTGCACACCAAGTCTAAGCTGGATAAAAACATCCACTGCACTTTCACATGTTCCTAACCAGCTTGATCAGACACATCCCAAGTGCCAGCAGTTTATCCACGCAGGAAGTCTGAGCTGTGCTTTATTGACCCACGGGTTGCGCTGAATAAGACTAAAAAGAGGTATCTCGCTCTCTGAAGAGTAAAATGTCAAGGAATGACACACCTTTGGGAAAACCAGCATTTCCCAGCTCTGTGGGAGTGACTGGTGGACTAATTACACCCACGGAGTATTACAGCAATGCAGACTTACCTTGACATGGAATATTTCTCCCTGTTCATTTGCTACTTTTACACCACTCAGAGAAGTTCACTCCCAAGAAAGCATTTACCCTACAAAATACATACAGATCTTAGGAGCAGTGACCATTCTCAAACGAATGGCCTGCAAAGCAACTCCTACCTGGTAATGTGAGAAGTTTCTCCCTTCCAGCATACCTTTCCTAGGTACTAGCACAGCAATCGTGCCTCAGATGCTTGCAATCAAATTAAAGCTCTTGCTACCATCCTTTTTGTGGTGACATCCAACAGAAACACTTAATTCAGCAAGCAACTAATAAACATAACAGAAATCACCAATACCTCACAGACTATTTTTTACTTCATTTTGGGAATGTAGGGATGTGCCTTCCCGTTCATAATGTTATCTGAGAACAGCTGCCTTTACTCCTATTAGCTGCCCCTCACACTGATCTTTCCTCTTCTCCTGTTTTTGCTTCGTTTCTTTTTCAGCCTCTTTCTTCCTAATTTCTGCTCCTTTCGATATTTTCTGCCTCCTTCCCACCTCCCCAGCTGATAACAAATGAAGTGTATGGGATTTAAAGTCATGCTATCACATCAAAGATATTTGAACGACTCTGTAATTAGTCCAAACCAGTTCCATCATTTCTTTTTGATAAGAGTGATTTTATATAAATTGCAACTGCAGTCTAGTTTCCAGAGAAACAGATACTCAGATTTAGGATCCAAATTCCAGCCCTCATGCTGTAGGTATAAGCCCACATAAAACAGAGCACAGGAAAAAGCAGCCTGACTCAGAATAACTTCATTATTTCCATGGCCAGCAAGGGATGAGACACCAGATGTGCTGTGCTTCACACACACCAAAGCTAATAATAGTCCTCTGGAACCAGCACATGCTGGGATCAATTAAATCCATCTTCTGCCTCCTCCCTGACCAACACTGTGCCAGCAGTGCAGGCAAAGCGAGGTGTGATTCCCACTTTCCTTCCTGCACTCTGCCACAGCTTTTCAGGAAAACAAGCACTGCTGCATTTTTTGCAGTCCCCCTCCTTGCTATTTGTTTCTTTGCTTTCTCCTCTAACTCCTACAAAAGGGTGGCCAATAGGAGCTAATATAGCCTCCTGTGAGATTAAAGCAATTTAGCAAGTAGAAGATGCCCTTATTTAATAATCTCACCATCTCCATCATCCTGACAGCATGTCTTCAGCAAGTCATTAAAGTCTAAAATTTAGTGGGGATAGGAGATAGGAAGGCCTGTCACAGTCACCAGTGAGCCAGTTCCACAGCTTACCTGTCAGCTGCAATCAGGCATCGAGAAATTCCTCTGCTGCAGATTTAAAAAAAAAATAAAAAATAATCAATCACCATCATCCTGATGTGAGAAAATCCCCAGTGCTCCAGACATGCTGGGTAATTCATCACTTCCTCATAACATATATCAGTCCCTTGCTCCTAATCAAAAATAAAACCACCAAGAATTGAACATATGGAAGGCAGTCCTGCCTCTATGGAGCACTTCCAGTGCCTCTCTCCCCCCATCCCAATCCTTAACAATAACTGTTGTAAAGCAGCAGCCCACCCCAAGAAGTGAAGTATGTTTCAGTCTTTAAAAGAACAGAAATTGGGATGATGACACAGTCATTACAGTAAGTCTTCTCCTGGGGTTAGGAGTGAGAAAGCTCTGGAGACAGCCCAGGGCTGAGTCTTTTAGGAGTCTTCAGAAGAGCTTTAAATGGTACCAGGCAGCCAGCCCACCCTCCACCACTATGAAGCAAAGCCCCTTCATCAATAAGCAGCCAGTTTTCAGTTGTAGTTACCCAAATCCCTCATGTAGGCTCAGCCAGCTACAGAAACCCAGGACACAGTAAGATAGACATCAAGGAAGAGTCACTTCCCTGCATTTTATCCACCAACTAATCCATCCAGCTCCTGCCCCGAGTCACCTAAGCTGATTGCCCTCTTGACCCTGACAGCTGTAGAGCATGATTGAGCCCACCTGAGCTCCGACTTGGCCTTCAGAGGTGCCTTGCAATTCCTCTGCTAGCGAAGGAGCCTAAGTCACCAGCATGAGTACCTGGCTGCCTTCTGGGGGCTGAAGGTAGATGGGAAGAAACCCCCAGAAGGATGTACAGGCAGCAGGACTCACCTCCACAGCAGGATACAAGTTAGACCCCAAACTGCATCAGCTGCATGTGTGCTGCACTGCAGGTTAATTAAATCACCATATTGGCACCTGTAATTGAAAAGCAGGGTTGGCTGGGGGGGTCTCCAATTTTGAAAAGCAGGCTTTCACTCTTTTAGGCTCCCTGAAGAAGCAGAAATACAAATGCAGGCAAAGAAAACATAAATGCTGCCTTGCCTTCCTCATGGTTTGTTTCTGAAAAATAAACCTGAGATTCCTTTAGAAAAAATAGCCCTGAATCCATGTATTTCTAGTTTTTACTCACTGCTTGAACAAATGCCATACTCCTAGAATACCCTCCCATCTGCTAAATGCTTGCAGAAATTTTGGTTTGCTCTTCATTTACCATCTTAATGAATTGCCCTGAAGCTTACCTTTCACTTCTCACCTTTTACTTGTTTATCAACTCATTCTTACCACATTTGCTAATTATTGCAGACATTTTTGTTTAAGGAGGATTTGCTCCTTTCCTGCCAATCTTCTCTTTCTACTTGACCCTGCAGTAAAGTTGCTTATCAAAGTAAACACAATCTGCCTGGTTTGCATATGCAAGAACAAAGACAGTAAGTGGGAAACCAACAGGCAATGTTACAATATATGCTGTTTGTGCTCTGCAAGTTCTCCACCTGACCAGAGGAAAGGAGTATTTATTTAGAGGAGAACAAAAAGTGCAGTCCCTCCTTCATCAGCTGCCCCATGTTGCACGTGAGTAATGTCTCGTATGGGGGCCACCGTTACGTAAAGCAGCAGAGGTGGAGTATGAGCACTGTTTATGCAAAGCAGCAGATGGTGGAATTACATAATCTGAAATGTTGTATATGTATATATATTTATATATCAATTTCAGTAAGGCTATAGGAAATTACATCTCAGGGACAATGCCTATTGCTAGTTGTGGAGTGGGTCTATAAACTGTGTGACAAGTTGAACGTGCTTTTGGCTGCCGTGTCTCAAGAACAAAAGATTTATGTGTAGATTTCCATCCCAAACCTCATTCCAGTAGAAACAAAAAGGAAACAATTTGTGCTAAAACTCATCAGAAAGTAAAGAAATTATCATCACTTTGTTTCATAAAATGTTTGCAAGATTAGCATTCTGCAGCCACAGCTATAACCTTAATGTGTCACAGCAATTTTCTCAGGAAGGATACTTTTGGCCAACGTTACTCAGCTCTGGGGGGGTTCGGGAAAGGTGCAGAAGGGCCTTGCTGCAGCAGAACGTGATGCATTTCCTGCACTTGCGCCAGGCGTACACCGAGGATTTGCTCTCCCGTCACTGTGTCCCATCGCCTGTCCGAGGATGCGCGTCCGTGCGAGCTCAGCGGTGCTGTAACCTGTTGGCCAGGCGGGAGACGGCATCAGCCAGCAGCAAACCTGGCAGTGCTCGGAGAGCAGGAACACCACGCGGTTAATTCCTCACTGCTGGAGAGGATGGCAGAATTACAGCAGAAGGAGGTCCCAGAGTACATCAAGGTAATTCTCTTCAACAGCTCCTGTGCTCTTAAAAAGTCTCCGCAGCACTAGAGCTACAAACCCTGTGAGAGCAAAACTTCCCAGCACTGACTCTGCTATTGAAATAAAACTCTGTAACACAGTTGGTTAAGTCTGAATGCCACTGAAAGGAATTAATGTGAAGAAATGCTTTGTCTGACCTTCCTTTTGGAGCACTTCAGGCTTTCAAAGCAGCACAGAAAGAGTACAGTCATTCCTGCCTCTCCTCCCCACCACCGAGACTAAGAGGAGAAATTCTGCCTGGCCTGGATGCAGTTATTCACGATAGATAAATAAAGCTTACTCAGGAAGTGATCTTGAAGGTACTTAGGATGATACTAGTGATAAGTACCAAACTAGCTGCTGAGTGTTTGCCAGACTGGGCTTTAAAATAACATTTGTTTAGTTTGTAAGTGTATAGCATGCTTTGATGAGTAACTGTCTGGGGTCAGATGTAAGGAGTCACTGCCGAGTTCAGCTCCTGTGAAAGCAGCGATATAAATAGCCAAATCTGTAAAAGAACATGAAATACCAGGTATGCACTGCATGCTCAAATCCTTTGAAAATCTGGCCAAATCTGATGGATGCTGATGAACCTCTGAAAACCTAGTGTGGAAATGCGCTGCTGCAGTACTGGATAAGTACCCAAGACCTGTTGGTTATTGCCCCAGACGTGAGATACGTGTTGTTTGAACCCTGCCGCTGTGCGTCCTTGGCTGTACCGTGCTGGTGTCAGCAGGCTGAGCCACCACAGGAGACCCCAAGCTGTGCGGGAGGGCTCTGCCGGACACCGCTATGGACACGGCTGTGAGTGTCCTTTGTCACATGCTGCTAGCACGAAGGAGCAGCAAAAGACTGTGTGGATCCTAGTTGTCCTTGCTGAAATGACCGTGGTACACAGGGCACCCAGCTGATGGTAACTGTCTTCACCTATACAGGAGAAAGAAAAACTTTGACCCATGTTTTCAGAAAAAATAGCATACTTCAATACTGATGTTTGACCTGTCCCCCAAAACAGAGCAAGCTGAATATCTTTGCCAAAGTCATATACATTATAATGCTTGTAATAGCTGAAGATTTGCTGACAAGCTGGACCACGTTAATCAAAAGCCATAGTCCCAGGAGCTCCCTGGCCCTCAGTGGCAAAAGCCACAAACCTGTTGAAACATGTTTTGTTCACCTCATGGTAAGATTCATTTGCTCAAAATACCAGTGAGGTGTGACGCAGAGCTGGCCGATCCCCATCCCCAGGAGGGCAGTTACCTCGGGATACCCGCGCCATCCGGGGGCGCCTCGCTCCTGCCCAGATGCTGCTGGGAACGTGCCTTTCTGACTCTGTGCTCGGTCCGCTCATCCGGGACCACAGTTACACTGTTACTCTACTAATTAGCTCTCTGCATTACTAGTAACCAGGCACCTTTGCAAGGAGTTGCGTCCCCGCGACGTGATGTGCAGTGCAGGTGCGCGGTGCCGTCCCCCCGGGCACCTTTGCAAGGAGCTGCGTCCCCGCGACGTGATGTGCGGTGCAGGTGCGCGGTGCCGTCCCCCTGCGCAGCGTGGCTCCTGGGAGGAGAAACCCCTGACCACAGGTGCGTGGATCAGCATCTATCTTCACATTGCCAATGCCACCAGAAACGGGCTTTCCACTTGCTGTCTGTCACAGCACATGAATAGTTACTGCCACGTATCTTTTGATCATAACTAGCCATTTTGAAAGAGGAGAATATGGACATCATCGCTGGAAGCTGGTAGTATGCTTGAAAATGGCTGTTGGCCTTTAAATGCAAAAAGAAGAGCAGGCTTTGAGCACACATTAATTTAAAATGTAATTTTCATTCTCTGCCTAGGACTCACGTGGGATTTATGCTATTAAATATTAAATACCAAGGCCTTTATGCAATGAGGCAGCTTTATTGAATAAAATTATATCAAACAATGAAATCACAAGCTTTGCAGATATTAACCATAGAATAGGTTTCAGAAAATATTGCAGTGTAAGGACCCAAAGGAGAAGCGTTTTTCAGTCAGTGTCTCACCTGGAGAGCTGCTGGCCCAGGGACGAGGGGATAACCTGCTTACAGCTACACTGAGCTGAGGTCTATCGCTCTTCAGGTAGGCAAGACTTTCATGTAAAATAAGGTGTTTCTGAAGTTCAGCTCATCTTCCAATTTGTGTAAAGTCCAACAGCAAATTACAATTTTTTTTTTTCTTCTTTTTTTTTTTTCCTTACATTGCACTCTAGGGAATTATTTTGAATATTCTGCGTGAGAATGGTGATTACTTTGTTGAGACTGGCTGTCAGTGAGTGACATGGTGCTGATTTCATTCCATATCTGGATGGGAATATAAACACTTCTTGAGCGATTACCAAAATTGACTTCTAATTAACATTGGTGCCACTAAGTCTCAATTCTCCCGGGCTTGCAAATAAACAAGCACAATAGAGCCCCAAATATGGACAAGATAAATGTGCTATACTAAATAAATATTCATCAATTTTATTATGTTTATAATCTTTGGGAGGGAGGACAAAATGCTTTCCAAGGAATTCAGTTTTTCCTTCTTCTTGGTCTTAGCCCTGGCCCTCAGCTTCTCAAAACCTAAGCATTTCCAAATTCAGTTTCCAGAGGAATATACAGTGGAACACCACCAAATTAAAAAAAAAAAAAAAAAGGGAAAAAAAAGGGAGGGAGGCAGATGACCTCACTCTATCCATTTATGATGTCATTCTACAGTTGACTTTGCCACATCCAAGAATAATTTAAACAACAGATGTAAATTATAATTTTGGTACATTTAAAATATTTTATATGTTTTTTGAACAAAACAGTTTTCTAAAGTAATTTCTATTTCAGTAATAACTTCCAGTTTTGACAAATGTCAAAAACTGCTTTTGAAAGCATTCTGTTAAGAAAATTATTACTACTATTATTTTACATAAAGAAGATTTTAAGCATAAGCAACTGAAATTCCTCTGCACTCCAGTACCATAGATGGAAAGATGTTACTTTGATGAAAGTCATTGACAGTTACAAGCATTTTGGCTGCTGTGCCATAAAATTAATAGTATTGACATTTCATTTCATGCAAAGCAGCATTCAATCACTTCTGCCAGCCGTGTGTCAGCCTGCCTTGGGTGAAATGCCAACACCACTTTTGTAAGTGCTTAGCTCCGTTCCAGGGAATTTCATCCAGCTCCACTTCTACGTTTGATGTAGAGGAGCATTTGGTATTTCCTACGTGAGACTACTAATTTCTTTCCGGTGTTGTGAGAGCAGCAGCAGCACTGGGATGCCTTATTCTCCTGCTGTAAACCCCTTTCCCCTGTTGTCTGGCCTTTCTGGAACTGTCACGACATTTGACTTCCTGCACTTCCAGCTGGCGAGGAAATGGGAAAAGACCGCTCTGGAGCATGGCATGGGAAGTCATTATGCATGGCCTTTTTCAAAACAACCTCAGAACAATCAGGTAGTGAAAATAATCTTTCTGACATTAATTCTTGCTCTCCAGTTGATGGGAAGGACAGAGCTGATAAAGATAAGGTTCTTTCTTCAAACTTAAATGTTCATTCTTAATACTATGACATGCTTTTTCACTTGAAGTTTCCCAAATTTAATGAATATTCAGTAATGTGTTTTACCCTTAGCTCCTCTGAGGATTTAAAACAATGGAATATAATGGTTATTATCCCACTTCACAGCCTGACTTATACCCAACCGCAATACCAGTTAGCTCACCTCTACAGTTGTGGAAGATCCAGGGACTCATAATGCTGATGAAAATAACTTCATTGATTTAAATGGACCATATCTGATCTGTTAGCCTTGATTTCAGAAAACATGCTTAAATGATACAGTTCAACACAAGCACAAACTACGAACCTACTCAACATGAGGCACTTCTCATTATATCTGAAGGTCATGTGTTTAAATATTTTCCTAACCCCAAACGTTCAAGTCTCCTGTTACAAGAGTGCCATTTATCAGCAAGTTTCCAAAGCACAAACTAGAAACAGGTAAAAGCATCTTGCTATTAGAGCAGAACAGGCTCGTCCTATTTTTGACCAATTCACTGGAGTTTTCTTGGTGGAGAGAGAGGTTTGGGAAAGCTCTTTGGTGAACACACTCATCTTACAAAAATAGAACACGAAGAAAAAAACCTCTTTCCCAAGTTCTCGAAACAGACTAAATGTTCAGAGATAAATTCTTAGAATGGAAGACTAATGTAAGGAAAAGTAATTGGAAACCTGTTAGAACTGCTTTAGAAAGATTGTCTTTGGGGAAAACATCCATTTAAGAGGAAATAAAGAAGTGTAAGAACCTGGAGGCTGAGTAACCTTCAATAAAGCATATGGCTTGCTTCTGAAGCCCAGGTAGACAGCCGTTCGAGGCTGAGCACCCTGCGTGTCTCCAGCAGGGCAGCACTGCTCCCCTCCATCCCCAGCTCAGCCGTGTGCTCACATGGCCAAAACACTCCGTCCATCCCAGCTACCGTGAAAAGATCCCACAGAGAAGCCCAGGCAGCAGGAACACAGGCACCGCGTAACGATGTAAACAGGGACATTTGTATAATTTCTGTTAGAACAAGTGACTCAAGGAATTTCTGTGGTACCATTTGCAGTTCCAAGTTTAACCTATGCCACAAGGATGAGATTTCAAAACATTAATGTTTCCCATGTGCTGTGGAAGAACTCTGTGTACCTTTGAAATTAGCTGTCTCCACCATTTCTGTCGCACCTGCTTATAGCCCAGCAACCTGCAAAGGAGACAGCTAGCCAAAGCGGCAATAAAAAGAACGTACAAGGTCAAAGGAGTGCATCATGCTTTGGGCATTAAAAGTCTCAGCTTTGCTCTAAGCTGCGTTGATAATCGGCACCAGAGACAGCAGGGAGGACTTTATGTCAGGGTGTTATGCTGCTCTGTGTCCATATGTCTCAGTGATATTTTCCTCGTTTTTATTTCACAGTTGGAAAGACCAGAGTTTTCCTTGAAGAGCTGGCAGGCAGAACAGACAAAATTCCCATGGGATTTTCCCGTTCTGGCAGCTCGCTGCAAGCAGAGTCCCGCAAGGGCTCTCGCGGATGAGAGCACTCTGGAGCAGCAGTGATGTGCCAGGATGCAGAGCTGCCGTGCAGGAATTTGAGGACAACTCCTTGAAGAAGTGCTGGAGTAGCACGAAGGGAATCTTGGCAGAGAGCCAGACCTGGGAATCAGAGCTGAGCAAAATGTTCTCTGTGGGGTCAGCCACCAAATTCAGCTGTGCCCCTCCCTGCAGAACAGCACCCATGCCAGCGCCGACGGCGAGAAGGGACGATCCTGCGCCTCAAACACAAGCGAACGTCCCTTCCAGTGCCAGGAGGGAAGTGCCGTCAGGCCTCTGGCAAAGGTGATTGTAACACATATCACTTCCCAGATTAGTTTGTTTATTATAAAGGCTCCCTCTGGTTACTTTATGATTACAATTTCTAGAACTGGATTTTAAAAAAAGAAAAAAAAGTAGGCTGAGGGATTTTTGAAAGCTTGGCATTCTCCTGGGTGCTGAGCCACCCTGAGAGCATGACCCAGATCACAAGCAACAAGCCCTTTAAAAACTGTTCCTTACAGCCTGATCCACAGCACAGCAGCATCGACCGAAAGGCTCCCACCAGTAGTGGCTGGTGATGTGATGCACGTATGCCTTGGCAAGGGAAGTATTAACACCCTCAACAGAGCTGTGAGGAGACGCCCTGCTTAGGCTTAGGGGACCCCAAGGCAGAACGATGATGGGGAAACACACAAGCCCCTCACTAGCTTTTATGCGACTGTTGTATTTTGTTCAAATGCATAATTATGCTCCTCTTCAGCATCTCAGTTTAACAGTGACTGTTCAAGGAGGAAGGAGATTATTTTACAAGTGTTTTTAAGAGAACTTAAAAGCCAAAAATATTTGATTGCTTAGTACAAATGACTTTTGCATTCTTCTATCCTCGCTTCACTGTCTGCAGGCTTCTAAAACGAATAATTAAAGCAATTGTCTGAAATGAATAATAAAACAATATTTTAAAGGCAGTAAAATAGCTTGAAACAGATTAGAATGAAATTCAGAATTCATATATATTTATAAAGGAGCAGTTGGAAAAGACTAATCCAGGCAGGTTCAACTAGTGAGAAGGCAGGAGAGCCGGGTTTATGGCAGTCCTGTGAGAGCAGGTCCCTGCGTGGAGCCGCAGTGGGTCCCTGGGAAAGCAGCCACCACGGGCACCTCACTCCTCCGCCCGGGAGGATCCCACTGTGGAGCATCGCCAGCTCCGGCAAGATCCCCTTCTCGGGTGGGGAGCAAGGGGGAAAAGAGGTAGCACCCTCCTTCCCTCCCGCCCCAGCTCATTTTGCAGTAATTTCATTCAGGGTTTTTATGACTGAAAGGACTTGTTCTTTCAGTGGAGTTGGACAAGGCCTTTGCTTTTTAATACAACCATGAACAAAGAGCCTAAAACTTTGGTGACACCACATTATGCGCATACCTCTATCAGAAAACTATGACATCAAAGCAATTTCCTCCTTGGTTGATGGACAGTGTTAGCTCTCTTCCATGTAAGTCACTTATGCCAATCACCATTTTGGCCTTGCTTTAATATAACGATTACACGGACAGAGACATTGTTGTGAGCAGCAGCAGCAATGACCGAGCAATTCCACAAACAGCTGCAGCAAAGGGGCTGCAGGTTAAATGGTGCACATGGAGACTCTGCATTTGGTGCAGTTGTATGGGAGGGGAATTGTTTGCTGCTG
>NW_009605129.1:12363-21610 GCF_000690535.1 Cariama cristata
TTCCTCTCATCGATACTCCCTACAGATACTTTAAAAATTGCCAGCAGGCTGGAAGGTGGCAAGTGCCACAGGAGGTGATTTCGCAAGGCCACAGGGCTGGGACCGGAGAGCTGGGACAGTCCCACTGCGGGGCACAACCACCTACTTCTCAGCAGCCCTGTTCTGCTGTACAGACAAGTGTACAGACAAGCCTTAGACACGCCAGCAGCACCATGGTCCATCCACCGGTGACCCTGCCGTTAGGGGAGGTGGGGCTGACAGATGGACAGACAAACCGCTCCGGGCCAGGAGGGACCTCCGCCTCCCCAGAGCATAACCCGGGGAGCAATCGCTGCACTGGGCCCAGCCCGGCAGTAAACATGGGAGTCTTCATCCAGGTCATCACCTCTGCAAATGATGAACTGAAGTCCAGTTCTGCTGACCTTTACGAGGGTCTCGGGAGACGATGAACAAGTAATGAAACGTCAGCGTCTTTTCCATTGAAACTACGGCTGGGCCCCAGACTTGCTGCTTTTCCCTCCAGTTCCCCTATTTTGGATACCTCTGCACACACATCCTTCACACACCGGTTATACAGAAAAAGAACTGTTTCAGATGTTTGCCTTGTCCTCAGCGAAAGGGAGTTGTTGAGCAGACAGACAAGGGAGCTTGGAAAACTCTGGAAAAATCTCATGTCCCCAAAGACGCGTGAATGTATTGGTGTGGTTCAGACTGACGCTCACCTCTCCTGGGGCTGCCCCTAGGGAGGGAAGGACATGGTCGGAGCAGGCACTGCCTCGCGATGCAGAAGTCACCGGGTGACCGTTGCCATCACTCTGCCTTGGCCTCTTGTTCTGATAATACTTCTAAAAGCACAAAAACCTCTTAAACCCAAGAGAAGCAGCAAAGTAAATGTGGCCTGGGAAGAACGAGGATACACAGAAAAGATGTACAAGTAAATATTGCCACATAAATAACAACAGCTTCATGCTATGGCTACTATTTTCAACTGATATTTTGATGTTTTCACTTATGGTCATTATAAATGACTTATTCCTGTCCCTAAACACCAATCAGAGCTACCATCAGTAATATTCTGACCACAGGTAGGTGCAATAAAATTGATCAAGATGTTGACACTTAAAGATACAAGCAAATGAACATGATAAACTGCCAAGAACTATAACCAAGAAACACAATGTTCTTTCTTTGTAAAATAACACCTGGCAGGGATGGTTATTTTGACTTTGTTTTGTGTAGACAATAGCTTTTCAAATTACCCAGAAAAACCATTTGGCCTTGCACAGCAGAACGACTTGGCAAAATGGCACTCGTGCCCTTGAAAACAAGGTGTCCCCGCGCTGCAGCCCGGTCAAGGCTGGTCTCTGCTGCAGGGAGACGCGGGGGACACGGGGGGCTGTATCTTCAGTTGTTCTACCCTCTTACAAACTGCAAATGAATAAATGCATGCGCAACTCCTAGTAAAAACCTCTGCACATTTCCATCCTGCCCCATTCATATTTCAGTTTTAACTAAACTGTGTATTATATGTCAACAAGATTATTGTGTGTATATGCCTAGTTTGTAGGAAAGAACTGATAGATATTTCCAAGTACGTTTCCCAGTCACTAACTCAGAGTACTGCAGAGGGTTTGTAAAATAACTCTTCCCTTCCTGTGCTTTTTCTCTTATAGCAGCCGTGGGCTCCTCAGATCCCTGTGCAGCTGTAGGCACCCCTTCCCAGCGCTCCTACAAATCGCCTTGGTTCCCTGGATGGGGTCGAGTAAGCTGTCGAGGCAGTGCCTTGATGGAGAGAGCAGCCAGGGTCAGATGCCTCAGGGGGTGGTGTAACCACCCCGACCCACCACCCCCAAAAACCTGTGAACACATGCAATGGGCTCTCAGGACGTTATTTAAGTATTTGCACTGCTGTAGTATCTCTGTATAGGTGAAGCCTGCATTCACTGAGGTGAACAGTTCTAGGCATGTTCATTTTCACACTACAGGTATCTCTGCTCAGTTGTTTTTAGAGAAGAAACCGTTACACCAACAAAACCTCAGCCATAAGCCCTCTCCGGGACCAGGCTGCAGACAGGTAAATGCCAGCACACAACTTGGAGTACACACAGCCTTCCTACCCTTGAAAGCCCACTGCTTTACTCCACATCCACCTGGAGATGAAAGCTTTATGATGTGCCACATACTGTGATTAAATCGCAGCCCCAAGAGCCTTGAAAAGACAGACAGAAATTGCACTTTCCCCTTGCAGCCTGGTTGGACTGGGACACCGGCAGCAGACATGTCCCCTCCTCTCCATCAGGAAGACCTGAAGGACTGTTAGCAACAGTCGTTACCCCACCTCACTTTAGTGGAGGATAATTGGTTTTCTGTCCCTTCTAGCTTTTGTATTACAACATCCACTCCAGCCAAATAAAATATTTATGTTACTTTAAGCTCTGCTACTTAAGAAAGAAAAAAAAAAGGCAGTAGAATGAACACATTACTGTGCAGGAACAAAGGTAGGAAGCACAACAGAGAAGTTGGGTCCTGAAGCCAGTGAAAGGTGTTTCCCAAGTACAGTTTGGGAAGATGAGACACACTGCATTAAAACGAGCAGGATTTCAGGATGCCTGTCTTTACCTTGGGAGAGCTTAAAAGCCCATGGCTCAGCCTCACTTGCAATCTTTCCAACCGCCCCCCACCACCACCACCAGAGGTGGAGTGAGGGGACACGGGACAGGACTGACCGCCCTGGAGCATCGGCTGCAACAGGAGCGCATCTCCGGCTCTGGGGAGCACTGCCGTGGCCAGCACTGACTGCGGGGCCACCGGGGCCACCTCCCCTCCCACCCCATCTCACCTGCTTTGTCTGCTTAGACACCAGAGTTCACGGAGAAGTGACCCAGCTTACATTGATTGAGAAGATTATGCCCAGGATTGCAGAGGCAATGGTCTTCTGGTCCTTTCTTAGTTTCAAAGAAAGCTTCCACTTCTCAAGGCATCCTTAGGTTTGCAACAGGTTGCACTAAAGAAAATGAGGAAGATGCTGTTGCAGAGTTAACATTTTTTCCTGGTGAACCAATGTGGGAAGTTCCCTGGAAAAGTGAAAAATTCTAGTGGGCAGTGCAAAATAATGGATTGTACCAAGAGAAGCAGTTTGACAGCAACTGCTTGATTTTAATTCAAAGAGAGAAAAAAAAAATGGCTGGACCTAAACAAGACTGTTGACCATGAAGTAGACTTTGCTGTAACTGAAGTGAAAAGGCTAATTCATCAAGCTGTAATGAGAATCTCATTGTCATTCATCTTTTATGTGAACATTTGCAGGCAAGACTCTGGATGTCAGGGGAGAGCCCTGTAATTAATTTATCTCTGTTGTGTAAAAGGTAACAGATCTGAATGATGGGTTCTGTCCCAGCACAGCTGCCTCAGATAAAAATCAAGCAGATTATTTAGGTCCAATTTCTACTTTCCTTCAAAGGAAAAATAAATAGCTGCAGAAAAATCAGAACCATGAAAAATATGTAGTTTGTAATAAGGAAAGAAGCAGAAGCCTACCTCCAAGAAGTGACTGAAGCCCTCAGGGTGGGTGAGGGAAGTATAATTTGCTTGCAATGGGAGAATTTTATCATCTAGCCTAAGGTATCAAGTTAGGATTAAGACCAAATAATGGAGGCAGTGATCAAAGTAATTTGTCATGGATAATTTGCCCTCAACATATTCAGAAGACAATGTCAAGGCTCCCTACAATTACAAAGTCCTGGCTTACTCTCTGTTGTGATTGCTTTTAATTGAGGTCCTTTATTTTTTTGAAAGCACAAGAGGCACTGGAGGACCTGACACCCACTGAAAGTCAGAAAAATTTTTGTGCTTAACAGCGATTTCTGCTTTTTGACTTAGCTCCCACCTACAGGTCCAGCAGCTTTGGTTTGCAGCACGGAGGTAAGACCTCATGCTGAATCCACTCGTGCGGCTCTCGCAGCACTGCCACGCTCTTCGTGCCCTCAAGGGTGAGACCCGCAGCATGCCCGAGAGCTCGGGAAGCCCTCGAGACCCCTCATTGCAGAGGGCAGAAGCGAAGGGGCAGGTGCCTGGTGTGCATCTCGAGGTACAGAGGTGAGGGGCTGAACGAGTCCATTGCACACGCCCGAGCTCTCCGGTGAGAGGGACCGCAGCAGCAGCACCCACTGCAGCACGCAGCGCCTTCTGCCAGCCACAAGCCTCACACAATTACCTGGCTGGAGGCTGTGGGGTGGGTGGCTTTTGTGGTTGGTTTGGTGTATTTTGGGAATATTTGGCAGTATTTTGGGCTGCTGTAGGATCAAAGCCATGCAGAAAACTTTACAAAATGTGGTGGATTGTAGAACCACAGATGTAGACGATTAGATAGTTACAATTAAAATTATTTCCTCTGGCAGACAAACTAGATGGATCAGTTTTAAGTGCAGATGCCACATGGAGGGATGCAATACTGATATAGATGCCCAGGCAATGGTGTTCTCCCATAAGATAAAGATAACTTCAATTAACAAAGACTGTACAGTGGACTCCATATATCCTACATCAGTGAAATGGAAGAGGCTTTCGGAGAACTGTTGTTAAGAAATGATAACAATGCTCTCAGGAAAGCCAGAAGATGCAGAAGGAAGAAAAAAGTCTACTTTCTGGTGAAGGTTAGTGATGTCTCTGTCATTTTGCATTTGTACAGGCTTCCTCAACTCCTATAGACACCCCAGGTCTGATTTGGGATAGCTTTGCCAGTGCTGGAGAGGAAGAAACTACTGACCCGTGCAGATCAGAGCAGACTGGAAGAAAGGGTTAACAGAGACTTGACTTTCTCACTGTCCATGCATAAGTTTACCATCTCCTTCAACTCTCAGGTCAGTTTTTGAAGGCAACAGCTTGTTTAGCTCCACTAAGCACCATGTTCAAAGCTTTCACTTACTGTAGCACTCCCTCCTCTTGTGTATTTGTGATTAATTTCTCCTTTCACCTTTGAAAACGCAGAACAGGGGGAGTTGGGTATCTAACTCCAAGTTCCTTTGAAACCCCAGACTAATGGTTTATCTGAGCAAGAATTTTGTCCGTACGCTAAGAAAAACTCAGCAATACAAAGCACAGTGTTGCTTCCCTGCTGCAAAGCCCAGAAGGTGGCCAGTTTCCCTTCCTAGTGTTCCGCAAGTCCTGCGAGGGCAGATGGCTCTGCTGAAATCCCATCACCGGGGCTGCACCGCTCCACCCCAGCATCCAGCCACGCACATTTTCTGAAGCAGCAGTCTAAAATGTCAAGTTTTCCCAACTTGCAAATTACCTCGACTCAGAGCGTGGAGGTGACTTTGCTGAGGGCACTGTCTCTGCATGCCCAGCGTGGTTCAACAGCACACGGTTCAGCTGGGGCAGCAGCCTGAACAGGAGTGGAAGTGACTGGAGCATATTGGTGCTGTTATGTCTGTGCAAACAGAGACTTCTCAGCTTGCTGTTAGCTACACTTATCAGCAGAAAGCAAAAGTCAAATATACCCATTATTGTTATTATCTATCAGGCACCATTTCATCATGTTTATTCACCAAGGCTTTATTTCAAGATAAAGCAGCCCTGGCAAGTGAGACCCTGCAGACCCAATTCCCAGCAGGGCTCGAGAGCAGCATGGCACACGGGACACGCCTGCTCTCCATGCGGCCGTTTTCTGTAGAAGGGAGCCCTGCGAATCTCAAAGGCTTACGTGCCCCCTCCTTCACCGGGGGGCAATGCAAGGCTGTTTCTTAAAGTGGTGCACTGTGGCTTAACTGCTTACCCAGGGCTCACCACAGACCGAGCACCATAGCTCACTTTATCATCATTTATCATTGCAAGACAAACGCAGCAATCGGAGGATTAACAACAATCACATTAAGCTCAGTGAGTTAAACTGCTCACCCAGCAGGACAGCAAGCTTTTTATTTCAGATAACACCAGACACTCTTCTGTGAGTGGAGGTGTGATGTGTTCAGCACTGGTGATAAAGCAGGACTGGCAGGCTGCTTCCACACTGCCGATTTGAGCAGAATTACTGCTCTTTGACAGGGAGAAGGATCTGTCCATCTGCCTAAACAACTGCACTCTACACACAGGCTCTTCAAAACCCCTCCAGGTCCAGCGAGACAATTTATCCCTCAGCTACTGAGCAGGACATGCATGCTGCAGCAGCCCTGTTCCATATTTCAGCCCTGCGTAGCCTGAATTTGACTCAAGGGTATCATCTTGCTGTGACTGAAGTCAACAGCAAAATTTTAATTGATTTCAGTGCTCCTGGACTATGCCTTCAAAGAAAACCATCCAAATGAAGTGAAACAAAAAAATTTTTAAAAAAGAGACTACTTCCCAGAGTAAGTAGATTTAATCCCCTTTCCTGCTTTAATTTGAATTTCAGAATTTTTAGACATTAAATTGATTTTTTTTTAAAAAAAAATTAGTTTCTGCAAGTTTTTCTCACTTCCTTGGACCAGGATTTGCAATTAAGCACCAGTATGCAGCTGAGATAAGGTACCACAGCAACTAACTACCTGAGGGTGACAGTGGGCTTGGAGTGACTACTCAAAACCTTGTGCCTACAGCGATAAAACACGCATCACGTCTTTAAGGAAAAATATAGATTAGATCTAGCAAATGAGACCTGTGAGCTCCGGTTGTGACAGAGCCATGGAGACACTAAATCAAGCAGAACAGGGAAATCTGGGGAGCTAAGAGGTAACTAAGCAGAGCCTACGAGGATTGCTCGGAGGGAGAACATCCCTGAGAACGGTCTGTGGAAAAAAGGCCTCTGGGTTCTCACTTGATGGTAGGTTTGTAGATGCTGTGGGACCTCCTTTCTGACTTAGGAGATGACACTGAGCACTTCTGCCAATGTCCATGCCATGACCGCACGGTGTGAACAGGCTAACAACACTCCGAAAAAATCATGTGAGATCTGCTGACGATTAGCACAAAACAGTCTGCCTTAAACTGATAGCTGTCCATAAAGCTGATCAACTACATGATGGCACGAGAGAGAGATAAAAGAGTTTGACATGATTTCATTTGTTTGTAATGGCAATAAATCTGAGTGAAAATTGCTGAGCGCCTCCTGATCTCTGCATCCAGGTGAGGTCAAGGTTTCCAAGAAATGACTAAATGATGATCATTTAATGTAATTCTGCAGGAGCACCAGAAGACTCGGAAGAGTGACAGAGACTTGCCTGAACTGTCTTTTGTACAAGTAAATGCCACAGAGACAGCTCTTGCCCTTAGGCAACTTTTGGTTCAGAAGTGTACAGGGCCTAGGTCCAGCTCAACATGTGTATTTCGGAGCCAGCAGGTATCCCTGTTGTCAGAAGGCTTCCCATCCTGCAGTTCCAAACCTCAGGTGGATAAACAAGCAAGCAAGCAGAAAGACAAGGGAGCAGGACAGCTGGGTCTGCATAAATTAGTAGTCACAGTGGATGATGTATCGATATGTAAAAAGAAGAAAGAGCAGACCAGGTCGCTGTTTGCAGCCAATGCATTAGGTGAGCTAATTAAAGAGACCAGAAGGAAATTACAGTCAGTGGAAAATGAGTTAGCTGATGTCTGGAAAATGAAAAAACATCCTGCTGACCGTGACAGACCTGCCAGGCATATCTCCATGGCCATCGCCGTGGTCTGCACAGGGGTCACACGGGGCCAAAAGGCAGAACTGGTTTTTAGGAGGAGGAAAGCACAGCAAGGCAGAGAGACAAAAGGCAGAGAAACACTGATAAGCCCTGAAAAACAAAAATAGCAGCAATTTGGGTATGTTCCTAAGATTGGGGATCTTATTTTTTTTCTACTTCACATCATCATGCAACTCTTCAGATTAAAACAACCAGGGTGCTAGCCAATACGCTGATATCATCCACGAAGATGTAGGTCTCTAGTGATTTATTTTTTTTTTTCCTTCCCCATTTGCTGGTGTGTTTGGAAGTCAGCCTGTAAGGATGTTCTTGCCAGCTGGGAAATCCCAGAGGACATGTTCCTTTTTTTTTTGTTTTGCTGGCAACCTTGAGGAAAAATTATAATGAATGACCTCTTTTCTTCTTTCCTTATGCACCAGCTGGCTCCGGTACCTTTCCCAACCTCCACTTGCATCATCTACCAAAACAGAATCTCATTTCCTAGATAAACAGACTTCTTTAGGCTTCTCAAAATAATGCTTAATGAAAAAAACAGTACAATGGAAATTCTTTGCATGGGCTTCCCTCTTTTAAATGCACTTACTTTTTTAATTTAAAGAGCTATTGAAATAAGTAATTTTCCTCTCTTCTGTTAATCCCAGCTCTCTGCACATCAAGACACATCTTTCTAAACTGGCCATACTGAAATCCATCAGGTAACCTTCAAATGGCAGAAATGGATCTCTCTGGGATTTCTCTGACAAAATAGTTTGCCAGGAAAAAAAAAAACCACTGAATTAGTCTTCTTCAAAAGTGGGTATGAAAAAAAAAATAATAAGAAAATCAGATTTTTTTCTCTACCTATTTCTTCTTGATTCTTTATTTCAACAGAATTTTAAGAGTCAAATGTGGCCCTTTCTGCTGGCAAAGGAATGATGAGCACTGTGGTTGCAGACCAGCTCCAGATGAGGAGCAGAGATGTCTCAGATCCCGCCCTGGATCCTGTTGGGCCCTGGACCCAACCCTGCAGCGCCTGCTGCTTGAGCAACGGTGCCTGACGGCTGCCAAGACCATGGCCCAGAACCTGGGGTTAGCAGAAACACAAGCCTCCTCCTTCACCGGGAGCATCAGCGGCTGTGAGTGCTTAAACCACAGCTCTCATGAGAGGTAACACAAGCACGGTAGTAGCCAAACATTTCTGACATGAAAACTGCCTGAACTAAGAAATCTGTTTGACCTTTTGAGACTCAGACTCCTACCGACTGACATTTCAAGCAGAAAAATTTTACAGGTGTCACCCATACAGCAGAATGAACTTCACAGGTTATATTTACTTTGTTTTTCTTTACGATGATTATCTTTTGAATACTGAGTTGCAGGAGATTTGAATAAGCCACACAGCCAACGAACAGCTCTGCCATAAATCTTGCCTGGTAGCCCTTTGCTCATGATTAGCATCCGGCAGAGAGAAGGAGAGGCTCAGGCCTCAGGCAAGAGAGCTTAGGACTGGAGAAAAGACAGAAAGGGAACATTTAAAAAAGGAAGCTCTCAGCCCTTAGCTGAGCCAAGAGGATAGTTCTGCAAAAACTGGTACTTAACTGGCATTCCCCCCCCCCACACAC
>NW_009605129.1:21641-58561 GCF_000690535.1 Cariama cristata
AATATTTCCTTTTTCACATTAAGTTTGCTCCATTTTCAGTTGTTCTGATCCGAGTCCAGTTTGTTCTGTGGGGATGACAGGTTACTTAGCAACTGAAATTAAAGTTCGATTATTGTATTAATATTGATGCTATCATTGCATGAATCATGATTCCAGTAGGAGGAATAATTTAAGTTTCTTTAAAATATTGATTTTGGCAAGATACCAAAGTGCAGGCATATGGGGTTGAATTACTGCTGTCATAGCAGCTCAAGGATGAGCATCACTGGCCATGCCAGGGTGGGATGGAAATCAGAAAAAGCAGAGGGAAATTCTGGGCTAGCATTTTAATAGAGCTACCCTCTGCTCAGTGGACAAAATCAGAACAGCACAAAAATGTTTTCACATTTGAAGGAGTTGATGTTCTCCTCATGTGTACGGGAATATTTGATGACAGAGACCTATCAAGTTGCCACTGGCATATATCACTGTAACTCACTGGATAAATGGGCTTACCTTTCAATCTTATGAATGTTTTCAAAGATAAATTTAGGAAATTAAGCCCCAGTTTTCTCTTTTTCCACCTTTTTCTTCCTTTGCTAAAGCCTGCCACACATTTCAGTTAAAATGTTTCAAATAATTTTCTCCACTTCCTCAACAGTTTCACAAACTAGTTCATTTAACTAAAAAATAAAAAACAAAACAAAAACAAAAAACCAACCAAACTTATTTTCTATTAGCTTTCCATTGCCACTAAGCATGCTCATCTTTTTCTTGGAGCTTTCTGGGCTTCATTGAGACCAATTCTGGAGACACAAGCTCTCAGCACATAACAGGCAATGGAAATGCGATGTTGCTGTTATTGCAGAACTTCAGCCTAGGCTAATGGGCTCAAGTGGCTCATGTCAGGCAAGTAGCACTAGCGATAGCACCTGGCCAGAACTGCCAAGCTGAAAATCTGAAATTAAAGACAAGGAAATCTGTCTGTTTTCACATATTAATCTCTCAACAGGACTCTACACATCCATCTCATCCAGAGGACAACCCAACCACACCGCAGAGGCAGCCAGGGAGATTCCCAGGGCTGTAAACAGGAGTAAAACCTCGTCTGGAATGTCTAGAATAAGGTCAGAAGTAGAAAGTAGTCAGGAACACAGAGTTATGCTAAGAGTCTCAATACTGCCACATAAAACACAAAAAATGGGTTATATAAACAAGTTTCTGTGAAAATATCTTTAACGGTTGTGCTTTGACACATCTTTAAGATCATAAACTTCACTCTCTTTAATGTTTCTGATAAGACTTGTAATGAGAAAAGACAATTCTGAAGTCCTGACATTAATGTCTATTGTAAAAAGGTCACCTTCCCCTAAGAATGTTTTATTATCAGTGGAGCAGAATAGCTCTGAATATGTAATGACTTTTATCTGCTGATGCCCTGTATTCTTTTCTGAAGAAAGAAGGCTTCAGATGTTGATAATTTACATATAGGCGTTGAAGTGTTTGGCAGCAGAAAAACAAACTGGTTCAGAGAAATTAATTATAAAGCAGCTATAGAAGAGACATGAAAATTAACTTCTGATCTTCACATGTCTCTAAGAGGTACTGTAATGCATCACAGGACTGTCTTCTGGGACACTACTGTACAGCACTTAGCTGAAGTAAAACACACGCAGTGCACATTCACTTTCTGTAGAAATCATTGCAAAGACTGTTTCTCGTTTGGATTTGGTTTCTCCACTTTGGTGTAGAAACTCCACCACTCGCATTTAGCGGCGCATAAAGGATTAGGAGGTGCACAGAGAGGATATATATTAACATTGGTGACAACGGGAACTCAGATTAACAACCAAGACCAACAGTCTCATGCAAAACCAGAGCTACCTGAAGGTGACTGACCCTGGTAGCTTACAGATCAAGAGAGACAAAAGGAAATGGCATGGTCAGGATCAAACCAACCGTGCGTGGGACAAGCAAACCCATCACACAATCTCAGCAGCTGTGAGCACAGCACTGCTGGGTTTGCATCTCTGGGGAGAGGACCAGTTCTGCACGGGGAGAGGAGAACCAGCTCTGCATGGGGAAAGAACCATCAGTGCTGCACGGGGAGAGGAGAACCAGCTCTGCAATTCAGAACTGCTCCTCCTCTCTATCTGTCATGGCAGAGAGGCAACTCCCTGAAAACAATGCATGTTTTGCACTCATTTCAAATTAGAAGGTTTCCCCAGGAGATCTGTGTGTTCATAAATAGCCGTGCCAAAGCTTGTTTTTGTTTTGAGTCATTAAATTACATTGCATTTAACTACTCCCAACCTACCACCAATGAAGGTTTTCCAACAAAAGCTGCCTCTGTTAAGAAACTGGTTTTATATACAAATGATCTTATCTCAAGAATGCTTTTCAAAGAGCATTTAAACAACATCATGCTCCATTTGCCAGGGGGATGCACAGTGGAAAGTAAGTGTATTTTTTAAATCATGTTTTCAAGAAAAAATATTTTTCTAAGACTGCTATCTAGGACAAAGGCTTTGCCTTACTAGGAAGACCATTTATCTGGGGACCAATTAGCTGCTGAATTTCACCAGTGAGACAACACTGTGGCAATTCGTCAGTATTTCAAAGGAAATGCTGTAGAGGATGGTACTTTGCTGCAAACCAATGGCTCCTGACTCCACATTAAAGGTCATTTCATGATTCTGAAGCATGGCCAGGAATATTGGTATGTTAGATTTAGGAGGGTTTCCTTCATTTCATCCCAGCACTTGGAAATAACCAATGTACAATTAGCAGTACCAGCTTAAGAACTTCTCCCCTGCATAGCCCTGCAATGCAATTCTTTGCTCAGAGATGTTATGGCATCTCCAAAAATCAGGTCCTTCAGCAAAGTGAACGCAAGCATCCAGAAAGAAATAGGTTTAACTGGCTTGGTGTAAGGAGAAGGGTATACTTTGGATGACCATGAGTTTTCAGTAGTATGTCACCTCTCATAACGGCAGCAAGTTCTTTTCATGTGCCAGAGCATCAGAGAATGAACAGAAACACTTTTGAGGGATAACTAGAACTGAGAAAGGAGATGGAGAAGCAGTAGAGGAGTGCAGGCTGGACAGGCAGCAATGAAGATCATCCATTTTATCAAGAAGCTGGTGAGATTTGAACTGGAAACGGGACTTGGCTAAACAAGGAGAAGCAAGGACAAAGGCAATTTAGCCTGCAGTAAAAGCATGAGGATATGCGACTCCCCTGCAGCTCTTTTATGAGTCAGATTAGCTGAAGTTAAGCTCTTGAGGTGCTTCCAAGCATGTCCTGTGTCATTTGCACCAATTACAGGGCTGCCGTCCGGTCTGCCCTCCAGTTTGGAGCTTAATGTGAAACAGGAGGAGTCTTAATATCTCTGTATCAGGAAATGGGTATTTAACCTAATTTTTCCAAATCCTAATTGCATCCTTATTCTTCCTAATACTGAGCTAATAAATGAGGCATTTCAGATTTCACCCTGGCATTTCAGCACACCATAAAAAAAATACACAACAGATTAAGCAGCCATTAGATATATTGTTCATTCTCAGCCAATGCAACTCAAATGCTGCATTTCACAGATGGGCTTAGCAATTGATGTTCTGAGCAGCAGGGTGGGCTGATTAAACCAGAGTAACAACATAATTTGGGGATGCTTCTTCTGTTTTACTGTAATAAGTTGGAGTTGGTTTGTGCTTTCTCCTGTCTGTCACCAGTGCATCTTTTCAGATGGAAGAAATCACGTTACAGTGACTGCATCCCCAGAAGACAGTTAACTCACGAGTGAAGTGGTGACATTTAAGGCCATGAGCACCAGGGTGTTTGTGTTGAACTACGCTCCCTTGTGTCTCCATTAAAGAATGAACCACTGACAGATGAAAATATTTATGGTTTCCATAAAGCTTGCTTCATTTTTCATCCTGTTGTGGATGAAACACTTTCTTAATATCTTTTACAGCAAAGAAATTATTTATGTGGTGTCATCCAATCTGCTTTCCATTCCCAACTTCTGTTCCCTTAAAGCTGAACATTAATTAGTATTCAGTGAATAAATTGTCATTACTTTTATTAATTATATCACTTTGTTCAACATCCGAGATAAGGGAATTACTGTCCTCAATGCCAAACAGAGATGCTGTTCCTGTCAGGACAGATAGGCCGAGAGGAATAGGTAAACAAGTCCAGAAGTAATGCTTCACCTGTGAAAGATACCTTTTATCAGCACTTCTGGGCTCTGAACTCTGCTTAGAGCCTCGGCAATAAAATAACGCATTACTACCAGTGGAAGTAAGCCACCTCCCCAGGCACCATTTCCCCGTTGTGTGTAAGCACACACACACTTACCACTGCAGCGTCAGCACATGCGGCACTGCTTCCCCGTCTCTGAAGTCACACCACTGAGTTTTAAAAATTCACAGACAGAAGTTCACAAAGCTAAAGTTAATCGGTATATTGGTGTTTGATTCGGGAAAGCAAGAATGGGCTGCTTCAGCTCATACACAGGTAGCATTTATTCAAACCCAGCTAGGAATAGATAAAGATTTTGTTGAGAGGCTGCTAAGATGCAGAAACCAGAATATATCTGAAAAAAAGACTCAGTGTCAAAGGGGCAGAAAGGACCTGCAGCACGCCTGGAAGAGCAGGAGATGCCTCCCAGCCCTGCTGAGGCTGTGGCACCCGCGGGGGGCTGGGGGTGCGGGTGGGCATTTGTCTGCCTGGCTCCGGGGGGGTCCCAGCTCCAGCAGCAGCCACCCACTGCCACCTGCACGCGCTGGAGGGAAGCCCACGTTATTACCGTGAGTTAGAGAGCTGCAAGGGTGCGCAGCTTCAGCAGCTTTTCTAAAGCATGCAGCAGAGCTCAGAGTGGAACGTGACAGCCTGGAATTCAAGTGCTTGTTCACATGTTGGACATATTTTTTTTTTTTTTTATAGCACCATCCAGAAACAGCACAAAACATCTCTAATTTCCAGCTCCTCAGCATACAAAAATCAGCACGTCTTTTAATACCTGTTGACCTCAAGAACAAAATCCCTCTTACCAATAATTTTGCATCACAACAGTATAGTAAGACTCCGGCACAGCTTACCCTGGCTGTAATCTTCAGACTACAGCTAGCATAGCAAAAGCAACAAGATTAGGATGACACTGCGCGCTGCCAGTACTACGACATCAGAGCTTCTCCCTGCACATCTGCAAGCTCCAGCAGCTGCCATGAAGTGTGAGAAACCCCAGCATGCATCAGAGCAAAATCTAAACTAAACAAAACAATATTGTCCTCCTCTCATCGCAACTAATCGCATTTCAGTGCTCACTACCCATTTCTAAATGACAAGTGAGAAATAGCCAATTTGATGAAGTTTGATTTACCTCTACTCATTTGGTCCCACAATCCACATAACTGAAAACCGGTCTGGGACCTTCTCTGCAGCTACAGGAAAGAAATCGGACAGAGATAGCCATACCCTCACCTGGGCCTGGAGGTTTGCATGTCACAAGCACTGAATTTGGGAAGGCTGGTTAGCAGCAACACAGCCTGAAGACTGAGAAAACTGAAGGGGGGCAGGAGAGAGAGAGAGAGAACTTGTAGGGTTCCTTTTGTCCTGGCTTTTCTTTTTTTCTTAAGAGGAATAGACTCGGAGAAGGACATATCTGCACAGCCCAATTCCCAATTGCACATTTCAGTTTTGAGCCCAGAGATGAACAGGCTGCAGTGGTGTGAATTGTTACAATAACATTAAAAACTCAGCAGAAGTGATTATCCTAAATTTAATCGCTCGCTCCGAAATTCTGTCAGACTCATTATGTTGGTTCCCTTTTTGACATGGTTTAAGCTCCTCCAGAGAGCAGCTGTACAATAGCAATAATAATGATTAAATTGCTGTCTAAAGCTTCACTGGACATCAAAAATAAGTAGACTAAAATCACACTTACAGCCACTTTTTAATGAAAATTATAATCGTACCAAAATCATAGAGCTTATGATATGTCCTTATGGAGTTAACTAAACACAAGCTCACAGAGAAAATGCAGTGTAAGCCCTGTGAACAGAGGCCTCTAAGGGGTCTGGATCACAACGCTAATGTCTTGAGGCTGGGCTACAGAGATGAGCAAAACTTGTATTTAGAGAAATATAAACTATCTGAAAAAGAGTTTCAAGAAAAGCTGAAGTATTCACAAATCCACGCTGGAGGTAGGAAATACTTTTAGTCCAAGAAGTGAAGATGGGAGTATTTTTTTAAATAGCCATACAACAAAGCAAGCGCACAAAGACTATCCCTTGTAACCACAGCCCACGCTGTTTCAGAGCACTCAGCATCTCAAGTGCGGCGTGCCATTCAGTAAGTTTACTTGGTGCTCAGGAGTTAGATGGCTCTTCCCTCCCACAGTAAGCTGCTTCTGTGAGACCAGAAAGGCTGGGACCATTGCAATTATCTTTGTGTTTCTGCATTTCTGGTCCTGGGAAGAAGAAAATCATAGGAACTGATACGGACTGAGCAGACTGTTCCCAGGATGGATCTTCTCTGCTCTGTGAGACAACAGAGGGCTTTAGCAGAGGAAAGGAAGTTTTTTTCAGGAAAGCAAAAAGTTGGCATTTCATCCAAAAGTGTTACAACCTCTGGCTTTGGAAACCTGTGGTGGCCAGGCACTCTCTGCCCACTGTTCCCCACGGCCACCCAGCTCTAAAACCCTGTGCTGCAGCATGGGTGAACTACACAGGGCTGGTCAAGGAGAGACCTGCTGCTTCCATGAGGCTTCTGCTCACAAAGGGAGGCTTTTCAAGTCATTCCAGGTTTCTGACTAGAGGCAGCGGAACTCATTCACATTTTTTGCAAGTCATATTTGACTAGGATTCTTGTATTTCTCAGAGGACTGTACTATCAGGCAATGCACAAGTGTTATGCATTTAAACAGTCTGCTTTGCAATAACGTACCCATTCAGGTTGGCTTTATTACACTTCAATGCATTGTACATATTCGGTTTCATTTTCTTCTCACAAGGTTTATAAATACAGAACCCAATTATTGCATATCTTAATCCTATTGCCCAAGCACTAGGTGGGAACTGCCATCTCAGAAAAACTCCTCTGGTGCAAATATTTTCCCTGCACAACTGCACAAAAAGCATGGCTTTGCACAGCAAAGACAGAGCCTTCAGCTGAATCCCAATCCTAACCTGAAGATGCAATTTCCACTGCACAGCAGATTTCTCAAGCAGGTAAAGCTCATCAGCATCCCCAGCTTCATCAGTAAATGCCCCTCGGTGCCCAGTTCTCCTTTTGTGCTCATATAGGTCTGCCTCTGCCTTTTCAGCATGTTACTGTCCCTCAGACCCCGCCAGCCCTCCTTGCCCTTGTCCCATGAAAACGAATCACAGTTACCTCCTGCAGCAGGACCCAGAGCTCTGCCCACACACCACCAGAGAGCTCAGAGTCCCTGACCTGAGGGTCTTGCTCCAGGGCACGAGGACATGCACAAAGGGTCCTGCTCCAGGGACCAGCTGTCCCCAGCCAGCAGTGCTCACTGCCATACCCGAAGTCCCTTTGGGAAACAGCACCTCCAACTACCCAAAGGTCTGACCACCTCTAAGCCCTAAGCCGGGGTTTCAGAGGACAAGGGGTCCCATCCTCTCCCTGTCCCTCCTCTGCTGCTACTTTAGCCACAGCCAAGCCCAGCCTGCCCTCCCTTGTACATTGTGTTTCGCCTCTCTGACTTGTGAGCCAACAAACAACAAATATCAGGTGGCACAAAACACTGTGTTGTACCACCCACACCCACACACTAGTTCTACTCTGTTGGCTACCAGGCTTCATTTTATTAAACAATGATAATCCTGGACTTATTTCATCTTAGTATTAGGAAAAGAAAATGTCAGAGGAAATACTTACATTGATCATTAACTGAACCATAGGACCTGATCAGTTCCACTACTGTATCAGAATGCACTGAGTCCAAAAGATCCCATAGGTTGATGTGTTATTGGATCGAGAGGTAATCAGGCTCCAACTTGATGGATGCCATTATCTTGAGGGGATCCCAAAGAATTCCCCACATCCCCAGGCCAGAGGTATTGCATTTGCATGAACAACAGCCAGCAGGAAGGACATAAAACAGTTGTTTTACAACAAGCTGTAACTGTTTTCCGTGAGGTGCCTTGGTGCCATCAGCCAAGAGCACGGACATGGCCCCCCCGGCTCCCCCCACCCTGAGAGACCACAGGGAACTTCCATGCAAAACAAAAATGTAGCTCACCTCTATCGCAGCTCCACCCTTGAGGAAAACAGATCACCACCTGGGAGACTAAGAGAATAATGCAAAAAAGCCTCCCTGTCCCAGACCAGAAGCTTTGCAGCCTCTCCAACGAGCTCAGAGCCTTCTGCACAAGACACACTACCCCACACTCCCACTAGCAACCCCACCATAGGGGGGGTAGAAAGGGCCACCTCCAGCCCCTCTTCACCTGGCCCAGGGGTCCCTCCCAGGCACCAGGTGCCCCCACTTGGGCAACTAACGAGCTGGGAGAGGCCTCGGCAATGGGACTTCGGACAGGATGCCTGAGCCCCAGCCCCTGCAGACCAATGCAATTAGATGGGAAACCTCGGCAGAGCGTTTTCACAGCGCTTAAAATGCAAATCCGTCAAGTGCATCTGGGTCCTTCTCCGGGTCAGGAGAGCCTGGAGCACCCAAAACCATCTGTATTTGCCAGCTGTATCACTAGGCCCCCAAAAAAAATTGTTTCCCCCTTCAAAATTTCCATAATTTCTGATCTTATGCAGTTACCTCAAAAGTATCACCATATATAGACACCCACATTTAAGAATGCACCTTAAAGCACATCTAAAGATAATACCTCTTTTCAATAAAGGACCCCACTGATATTGGTGAGATTTAATCATGTACTCAAAATTAAAACACAGGTCAGAACTTTCTTGAGAGTAACTAATGTAAGCATATGCTTACTTTTTGGAGGGGAGAGGTTTAAATTGAGCTACATATAGGTGAATATCATCAACCAAATTTGTAATTAAGTCCAGCAACTTATTAACTGTAGGAGTGAAATCACTGGAGCTTCACTAGTTTATGAGATATATGGATGGATGTGTGCCCATTTACTTACTAAAGTATGTAAATCATGCTATGGTTTTATTATGTAGTATAATGACTAATGTAGAGACACTGTCCATCAGAGTTGCAAAGAACCAAAACAGCATTTTAACTGAAATTCCACTTCAGCGCCCAGGAGTTAAGTGGGACATAAACAATGTATAAACCTTGTGCTAATTTCTGCTTAACTTATCAATATTTCCACTGAGAATCAGTAAAACTGCCCTTCAGCTGCCCTGGTAAGTCATAGTTAAAGGAGTAGAGAACCTGAGCCACAGCTGGTCCATGCAATGCACTTGGTCCTTTGAAGCATGCTGGGTATGTCCCAGCATGTATCACTAAATAAACCAAAACTGAACTGAAAAGTTACTTTGAATTATTATTAACAAGCTCTGCACTATTTTAATTGGCCCCCTGATGAATACTGGCCTAAGAGTGGGGGCAAAATATTGCCTTACCATGTGAAATTTCTGGTTTGACTCCAACTGTAAAAAAAAGCCCCCCAAAACCACAAAAAACACCAAAGTGCATAATATTGTCTCAGAGCACATGGGGACAGCTGACAGTACCAGGTCTGTCAAGAGCTCTTCAGATGCCTGCAAGCTATGGCAATGCCAAACTCAGGCAGCACTCATAGCTCATGTAGTGAAATGAAGTCGTTCATCATTTTCTATTTGAAAGGAAGAGTGTGATGAGCAAGGTGTAATTAATTCAAGTGTTTCTGAGAACCTCAGTTTGAATTAAGATGTTCAGCTTCCAATTTCACAAAAAAAAAAAAAACAAACCAAACCAAAATAAAACAAAAAAACTCCAATGCTGTCCAACTTCCATGCCACCAAAACAGCAATGTTTATTTTCTAGCCTGGGTGAGTAAAAGAGGGTGTATCCACGCTGGCAGTGAATGCCTGTCCATGTCTGGCACTTGTGGAGCAGACGCTGAGCTCCGAGACAACCCAGCATGATCCATATTCTGCGCAGAAATCACACCCATTTCAGCTGAGCAAGTCTTGCAAATAAGACAAAAAGGTTGTTTGCCAGGGTCGTCTTCTGGTGTAAAGGCACAGGGAGGAGAGGGAAGAGGAGCGTATTGGGGTGGCTTCCAGCATAGAGTGGGGTGAATCCAGGTGATGCACCCAGGACACTGGTTTGGTTCTTTGCAATCTGCAGATAAAGAAAATTAGCAACAGAAGAAACCAAATCAAAATTATTAGGGACTAAGTAGCTGAAAGATGTGAGAATAGTGATACTGGGAGACTGCTGTAGCCAATAAGAGTTGTACTGGAAGGCAGAGAGAGAGAGAGAGAAAGAGACACAGTGCTATTAAAGGAAAATAATGCTATAAGAAATCGTATAACTCCAGGAGATTTTAACATCTTTGATCTTGACTGCAAAAATTCTATCAGTAGCGGTACAGTCAAATATCGCTGGATGCAGTAGGAAGCTGGAACTGAATGAGGATGAAGAGATGCTATTCGACCTCGGTACCGGGGAAGGTTATGGAGCAGATCATCCTGAGTGAGATCACAAGGCATGTGCAGGACAATCAGGACTAGCCAGCATGGGTTCATGAAAGGCAAGTCCTGCTTGACCAACCTGGTCTCCTTCTATGACCAGGTGACCCGCTTGGTGGATGAGGGAAAGATTGTGGATGTGGTCTACCTGGACTTTAGCAAGGCCTTTGACACTGTCTCCCATGGCATTCTCCTGGAGAAACTGGCAGCTCATGGCTTAGACAGGCATACCCTTTGCTGGGTAAAAAACTGGATGGCCGGCCGTGCCCAGAGAGTGGTGGTGAATGGAGCTAAATCCAGTTGGCGGCCGGTCACCAGTGGTGTTCATCAGGGCTCAGTGTTGGGGCCAGTTCTGTTTAACATCTTCATTGATGATTTGGACAAGGGGATCGAGTGCACCCTCAGTAAGTTTGCAGACGACACCAAGCTGGGTGGGAGTGTTGATCTGCTGGAGGGTAGGAAGGCTCTCCAGAGGGATCTGGACAGGCTGAATCGATGGGCTGAGGCCAACTGTATGAGATTCAACAAGACCAAGTGCTGGGTCCCGCACTTGGGTCACAACAACCCCATGCAACACTACAGGCTTGGGGACGAGTGGCTGGAAAGCTGCCGGGTGGAAAAAGACCTGGAGGTGTTGGCTGACAACCATATGAACATGAGCTGGTAGTGTGCCCAGGTGGCCAAGAAGGCCAACAGCATCCTGGCCTGTATCAGAAATAGCATGGCCAGCAGGACTAGGGAAGTGATCATCCCTTTGTACTCAGTGCTGGTGAGGCCGCACCTCGAATACTGTGTCCAGTTTTGGGCCCCTCACGACAAGAAGGACATTGAGCTGCTGGAGTGTGTCCAAAGAGTAACAAAGCTGGTGAACCGCCTGGAGAAGAAGTCTTATGAGGAACAGCTGAGGGAGCTGTGGTTGTTTAGTCTGGAGAAAAGGAGGCTGAGGGGACACCTTATCGCCCTCCACAATGACCCAAAAGGAGGTTGTAGCGAGGTGGGGGTTGGTCTCTTCTCCCCGGTAACTAGCGATAGGACATGAGGAAACAGTCTCAAGTTGCGCCAGGGGAGGTTCAGGTTGGATATTAGGAAGAACTTCTTCACCGTAGGAGCCATTAGGCTTTGGAATGGGCTCCCCAGGGAGGTGGTGGACTCACCATCCCTGGAGGTGTTCAAAAAACGTTTAGATGTGGCGCTTCAAGACATGGTTTAGCGGGTTTAGTGGGCATGGTGGCATTGGGTATACGGTTGGACTTGATGATCTTTGAGGTCTCTTCCGACCGTAATGATTCTATGATTCTATTCTTGAGTCATTTTTTGAGATCACTAGGTTGGCTTTCACAAAGTTGAGTTTCAGGCTGAAAGAACTGTTTGACCAAAGAAGACTGAATTATGTTTGGTTCAGTTTCCTGATTAAGTTAGAAAACAGAAGAAAAAGATTTTTAGCAGTTGATCCCAAATATTCCTATTCCAACTTTGATCTGCAACATACGCTAATTCATATTTTTGCACCTCAATGAAAGCTCAGCTTTAAATATAAGCCATTAACACTCCGGTTACAGATTGTTTGAGAATTTTGTCAGCTGTTTGAAATATGTGGCCTCACGCAGGCAAATTTGTTGCATTATCCTTATGTTTATTTCTAACATTCGGTCTGCTCCTCCAGCAGAAACTGGCATTTGAGGGTGTTCCCTGGTGCTGCACCAAGACCCAGGCATTAATCAAACCCAATCTGTTTGCATGAAATAGTTTATCTATTTAGTGTGAGTTTTCCATGTGGATAGCTGTAATAACCCCCCCTTGCTGTTACTAGATCATTGCAGTTATGCCTTGCTAAGCTAAAACTGGTCCCAGAAGTGCTCAGATCAATGCCGGATAGTGCCAAGGGCAGGATAGCATTGGCCCGAGTCTCACTTGTAACTGTATTCCTTTTCGGAATAGTTGCAAATCTATGCTCCACTCAGCTGCCACTGCATTCCAGCACTACTAACCTAGATTTAAGCTCATGAGTTTGAGGTATCAGTGGAAGTGAATATGATCAAAATGTGTGATACTGTGATAATGGCGTAATTCCATCAAAGGTGCTTAACCTATACCAAAACCTGCTATCTGCTGATGACGTTTCTGTGTCGATGCCATGGATGATGAATCATTCTGCACAGTGATGCAGCAGTGATGCAGCTCGTGCTACAACAACCCATATCTGTAGGGCAGCTCCTCATTAAGAGTTACAATATTACTATGACAAATCAATATTACTATTTTTGATCTCTGTAAGATTTTTTGGTGGTTTTAATTTTACATGAGCCCAGTTCCACACACTAGTTCTAGTTCTTCCTCACATTTTTACTTCTGGAGCTGCATGCACTGAGTTGTAGAAGTTCTGTCCTCTTTACCCACAACAGTATTTCAGGACAGGCACAGTACATGTGCCTCCTATATGGCAGGAAAATATCCACGTGAGATCAAATACCCTGAGATGTAACAGTTCCTATTGCACTGTGCTTCCCCGCCTTGCTGATGGAGGTGAAGCTGGCTCATGGTTCTCTGTAGCCCAGAGCGGGTGTTCATGCAGAAGGTGACTCTGGTGACAGACACAGATATAGTCTTACTTTTCATACGCAGGTACCTTAACACTTTCCTTTCTTACACCTTTTGCAATGCTGGTGCAGTTACTGCAGGGTTATATTTTCTATGCGATTTCGTTCCTGTGATGTGAGACAGAACTCATGTCCTTCTGAACAGCACTAAGGGGAGCTACCCTAGATCTGCCAGGTAAATCTGCACCAGCTCTGCAACTCAGAATTAATTTAAAACATAGAATATTTAGCTGAGGCACAGGGAAAATGGAATCTATACTTTAAAGTCAACTGCCTATCTAGATAGCACTGGTAACTGCCACACAGTGATGAGCAGGCAATATCAAGTGGCCTCAGCAGTCAAAAAACCCAGTAGTGATCAAGTATTCGAGCTCAAGACTAAAATAGTCCAGTTTTTATATATCAGTAATTTTTGGAAACTGTATTACTTTAGCTTCTACAAAGGCTGTTTCTTTGCTGGAGGCAGTGAGAGCATCCTGCAGGAAAGCACCAGGCCACTGCAAGAACTACATGATGGACAGGACACATGGATAGTGCAAACCAACAAAGATCCCCTCCAGCCAGTCAATGGAGTGGTGCTTGTTGACATCAGCAAATGAACTGGCTCCATAATTGCAACAAAAACTGAACTTCACTTGGTTAATTTAAAATTGCACTGAGTTGTGTAATGGCTGTTGCTTTCTCTCTCTGACAACAGGGTCAAAACTTGTGCTTCAGCTACCTAACAGAACAGAACCATAAGTCAGGGAAATATCCTCAGCCCAGTCAGCAGCATAGGATGTTCAGTGCATTTTTCATTTTAAGGACAAAGCACATTCCCAATTAGTGCTTAAAAGGAAGCTTGAATCCTTGATTCATCAACTGAAACAAATTGGAGGACTTCTGAGGAAATAAAAACATCCTAGAATAACATAATACCTAGGGTTAAAAGTGAGGAGAGGGAAAAAAAGGGATAAAGAACAGTGTAATTGTAATACAGCACAGTGCAATTATGGTCCCAGTGGAACTGTATCTATTGATAAAGTTAAGAATATACATTAAGATGTTCAGGAGGGTAATGAAGACACAGGACAGTCATATCCCAGGAGCCTAACACATGTAAGGACAACAAGATTCATTTCTTAATAAAGGCTTCTTTTTATTTTGGATTAGGAAATGGTTCTGCATAAGTAATTTATACCTTCACATCACATTAATTTTCAAGGGGAGACTTTTCAACTGCATAATGACCACCTTGCTACTCTAAGATGATCCTGTTGTGCTTTCTGTCTTTTTCTCCATGTTAATTCTTTTTTTTTTATTCCCTGCATCCCTTAAACACAGGGAACAAAATCCCCTGAGTTTTAAAATCCCCTGAATTCTGAAATAATTTTGACTTAAAGAAATGATTATAAAGAAATTACTATACTCAGCATTTTCATCTTGCAACCAGATGTGGTTCCCGAGAGATGCCCTGGAGCAGAGCAAACAGGCGAAGTGACCTGCCCCATGTCACACCACAGGCAGGCAGAGAGGGGAGATGCTTTCCATCACAATGTTTCCGCCTTTTGCACAGAACTGGTTCTACGGCCACCACACAAATTCTTCATATTTCAAACATGGAAGCAAACCTCACTCAGAGCTGAAAACTGTGTTAAATTCTCATGACTTCTCCATTGTGATCCCTTCTTTTAATTAGTGGTCTGATGGCAATAAAAATGCAGAAATGTTTTTTGTCTCCAAAGGAAGTTTTTGTATGTTACCATAGCTACTCTCAGGGTCATCACTGTCCATTGCATCATTTAAAATACTCAGGGTAGACCACAAATTTCTTGCCACAATGCCAATATATGCTCTTCTATCTCTAGACAAATTCAGGTATGTTTTTGGTTTGTGTATTTATTTACAGCATACACTTGAGGGTATCTTTCCAGGCAGAATGTGGTCTAAAAATAAACGTATTTCACCTGGTCTCTAACAGTGTAGAAGAGCTTCTGAATTTTGGGCAGCTCATAGGGGAGCCGTTTATCTCTTTGCAGAGAACCAACAGAATATCTCATCACCCCTTTAAATCCATGTCATCCCTAAACAGAGGGTTTCAGGTATATACATGGCCTTAGGGAATTGTTCCGTATCCCCATGCCTTGGGGAATTCTGCCTTGGGAAATCAAGTTCACAGGTCTTGAAACTGTGTGTTATTTTTTAGGATTAGTCCTAAGTTGCAGCCTTTTTTCTTTGTTAGGAGAGCTGTTTACAGTTGAAGGTAGCCAACTGCAGACAGAGCAGTTCTTTCCAACCCTTTCCTCTTACGATGTGAGTTACTTATTATGAGTTCCTGTTAACTGGTACACCAGTCTTGTCTTATTCTGGCAAGGAAGAGCAAATAGCTCACTGGTTCTCACTGCCCTGCTAAATACTTCAAATGTGTCAAACCAAACTAAACTCAAGTCATTTCAACCTTGCAGGTAATCAACAGCTGAGAGAGAGGTCTCACACCCGTACAGGGGTCCAAGCCAGAAGACTGTAGGAAAGCATTTGCCAGATATAACTTGTGACTCAGGACTTTCATGTTACAGACAGCATGCTATTTTTTTTGTATCATAGAACAGTCTAAATGTACACTGAAACCAAATATTTGTTCACTTGTTGTGTGTTGATTTTTGTCTTTGAACTGAATTTACTTACCTTCATTCTTGGATGAAAATTACCTTTTTTCTCACTCCTTTTAGACAAAGATGTCTATTTACATTAAGACACTTTCAGGCAGTGCTTCTTCCCAAATAGTAGCTTAGTCTGAGGACAGCCTATGCCGAGTAGTACTCACTGGATGCACTCGGTCAGAGGCTCCTATGGGATTCTGCAAAGCCCCGCTGGGTGTATGGCACCTTCTGCTGAATCCGGGTTTTCCCACATCACTTGGAAGTCAATGCAGTGCAAAAAAAAGAGTCAAGTCCTCCTAAAGAAAGCAACAACTGAGCCAAATCAGCCTCCAAGTAAGCTCCATCAGTGCTGTTGCCACCCCCTATTCATCAGGAACAATGAGTGCAGGCATTGAGATTCCATGCTGGTTTTATAAACAGAGTGCTGCCTTTTTAGAATGTCACATTCAGGCAAGAGAACAGATTCTGCCTGTAAAAAAGTACCCTTGGAACCTGCTTTTATAGTTCTTACTTGAAATATTTCAAAACAGTCCTCTCATCACATGCATTTAAACAACTCCAGCCTCAGGAGTATAATAACCTATAGCAAATACGCTGACTTTTGCAGAGCATAAATGCAAGTCTAACATGCAGGTCACAATCTAATGAGTTCACAGACAACAAAGCCCCCAAATGAAAGGGGAATCAATGCCGATTATGATGGGGAATCCCAGTGTCTCTAGTGCATCTGTGGTGACACTCACCTGCAACCACCAACTTTTCACATATTGATTTTAAGGTCAAGCATCAGGCACAGCACCTTGATGTGAAATGTGTCCTTCTGCCCTCAGATTTGCACTGACAGGGATCAGACAACCAATAACTGGTAGGGGGAAACATCCCATACTCCCCATGCATAACTGGAACAAAAGAAAACCCAGATTCATGAATATTTAGCAAGTTCTCACATCTTTTTCATGACAGATGTATTTTGGATTTAAAAGAATGTCAAAACCATTCACTGCAATTCTCTTGTGCAATTAGAGTAGTCCCTTTTCTAGGAACAGTCAGTTTTGTGGCTCCACCCCATACCCACTTTCTGAGGATTAGTTTGGGGTTGGAACTGTTCAGAGAGGAAAATGGTATCCATACAGACATCTTTTATTTGTAGACTTTTCAATTACATTTATCTTTGGTCTTCGAGGTTGTTTACGTCTGCTACATATCTGCCACGAATTCAAGTATTTCTTAAACATTGCTCCCATTATTTCTTTAAAAGGATACCAAGACAAAAGAATCATACGCAATCAAAAATATCACCTAAGGAAGAATAATATCAGTTTCTGTGACCAGAAGGTTACACCACAGGACAAGTCCTGCTGGCATCCAGATGAGGCTGGCTATCGGGAAGAAACATACACATAGCACAAAGCGCTGCCCTGTGTCACAGCTAAAATGTATGATTCACAGACACGTATGGTTCGGTGTGTCGAGCTGGCTAAGATGGGGGGGTCGGGAGCCTCTCCCCCTGCGATGTCCTGGAGCCTCTGCTCTGCCAGCACCAAGTGCCAAATTATCGCCCACCAGGTTGAGGCAAGCCACGGGCACCTCCCCACCTCCGGATGGGCAAGCTGGAGCAGGAGGTCTCCTGGGCTCTATCCTGAGCCCCAGCCATCCTCTGGCCACTCAGGCTTCCCCGAGGGTGGAGGGACCCCCTCTGCTTCCTCCTCTCCGGCTGCAGGGAAGGGGGTCTCGGGGCTGCCTCCCCGTTGGAGCCAGGCAGCTGCACCGCAACACTTCTTCCACGGGGGAGCCCGTCTTTACTCATCACTTGGGAATACATGGTTGGAGCCGCCAGAAAAGCCATACAAGGGACAGAGAGGTATATAAAATGCTCTGTTAGTGAATTTAAAGCCTAGTGATAAAACGTTTTATCCATTCTGGAGGACAATATTTAAACAGATGCTATTAGTGGTTGTATTTCAAAAGTCAATGGGGCTAAATAAATCTAACATTTACTCCTACTAAAAATGTTATGAGGCTAAGCTCTTTTTTTTCTTTAGGTGTTCAATTAAGCAAAAATACATAGATCTCTCACAGAATTTAAGACTGCCATGAACAGGAAAGCTTTTAGGTTAAGCTTTCATCTCTTCATGTGAGGAACTAAATTGATGATTTTTAAATAATTTACATCCCAGAAGTAGTATTAAAAAAATGTCCCAAATGGAGCTAAAAGCATCGTAAATATAATTTCCTGTCAGATTACATGAAATACTCTGATGAATGAATAGTTCCTAAAAGGACACTAAGTGTGGACTTGGAAGGTCTGACTCCAGTTTTCTGAAAATGCCGGCTTTGAGTAGAGTGCCATTTGACTTCATTTTTGCTTATCTTGAGCAAGGCCTTTGAGATACGTGAGTGTGCACTTTTTTTTTCTTTCTCTGAATTATTACATCGATGCTTATGCTTTGAAGAGCCTTATCCAGCTGAGAAGCAAAGAGAAACTAGTCATCGACCCAGAATTTGGGGAAGGCTAGGGGAGGGAGTCATGACTGTTTTCAGGCTGGATAAAGATCCTTTTGAGCACATCACCAGCTTGCCAATGAATGCAAATGTCTTTTATTTTTCTTTCAGTGTGAGTGTGTGTGGGAGAGGGAGGAGATAGAGGAGGCGGTCAGTGTTATCTCTGCTGTTATAATGCTGAATTAAGACAACCACCTGCCCGTCATCTACTTCCAAATCCTTTTTGCTTTTCAAAGATGATTGGCATTTCACAGCCTCCTGTTGCCCATCTCGCTAAAATATTAACACATCCAAAAGTTCAGATGGCTGCAACCATCCGGAACAGAGAATCAGAAATTAAAAGCAAACAGGCAGAACAAAACCCGGTAATGAATGCTTGGTTCTGAACTTGCTGTTAAAAGAGGAGGTGAGCTTACATTCAGTTTGAGATGTGAGTGATCCTTTTTTGTTATTAATGCAATATTTATTAGCACTGATTCCTCCTCATGCGATTTCCACAAACTCTGTTTTCACACTATGTTCACCATCACAGCTTTTCAGTTTCTGTACTGAGCTATCACAGTGCCCTTATATTGCCCAGCTTGTCCAGCTACCTTTCTTCCATGGCTCTTTCTGTGTCATGTACTCTCATTGAGTAAACAGCCTGTTTCTCTGGGTGTTTTTAATTGCTAGTCTAAAAATAAGATGGGCAATTTTCTTGTCTCATTCTTCTTAAACATGGTTCATATTTATGTGAACAAAAGGTAGTTATGAAGTGTGGACTACAAGCAGATGCCCTGAATGCCTGCTCTGGAAGACATGTTAATTGGTGTGGAAATGTGACTCAGTAATGGTGCCAAGGGTACAGAGATCTTCAATTCTTTTGTCCCATCCCGTAATACAAAACCAAGTGAGGGTACTTAAATGATGATAATGATTATGATTATTATCAAGAATGATAATCTCAAGGATGGGTGTGGTGCTGCTTGGGGCATAAGTAAAGAACATCTCTGCCTCAAGAATCATACCCCAGCCAGGTCTGATGAACAAGTATAGAGGGCCAGCGCAGAAGGGGCTTGGGGACTTCAATGGGAGCTGAGGAGGACATAAGAAAACAGACGTGGGTGAAGAAAGATACATTTGGCAGGTGGTCTACAAGGTGTTAAACACAGTTCCTGGCATGGGTGAAGACCAAGTGAGTACTCCTTCCTCCAGCCCAATTCCCACCAAACATTACAGCACAAGATGCTGTAAGCATTTATTTTTTTTTTTTACATACACAGCTGTGAAAATTAAGATAAATTCAGTAAAGAGCTTGTGCTGGATGTCACTTTTACTTGCCTCAGGAAATAATTCTGACAGATGTTTATAAACGTGTTAGTAGTGCTTACTTCTGTAATGCAGCACTACCTTCTGAAAGAATATTGATGCTGCTTGAATTACACCTGTTTTTAATTGTGTTACGGAACAGCGTTCTTGTTTTATATATTGGCATTTTTTTGATGCATAGAGACTTTTTAGATACATATATTTCTTGTTCATCACAGTGAAAGTCCAAAAAAAAAAAAACAAAAAGGAAGCTACCAAGGAAATATTTCTTCTCCTCCAATTTATTCTAGAAAACCTCTTTTCCCTCATCACCTTCTTTGAGAGTTTTAGCAAGATTTCACAAGCAAATGCATTAGCAGGATATCTCCTAAGAGGGGAACAGGACAAAGGAAAGGCAATAAATATAAAATAGACTGTTGCTCGTTAACACTACAGAAACCTGATCCATGATGATTCAGCCAAATACCAGAGCACTGAGCCCAGCGTTTCCAAAAGGAGGCCACCATCCTGCAGGACAGCTGGGACATGGTGTGCTCTCTCACATCTCATCCCTGAAATGGTCCCCAAAGAGCCAAGACAGCTCTGGGCACTTAAAACATCTCACAGGTAGCCCTGAGCGATGATGGATATCCTTCAGGACCTGCCTCAGTTCTCAGATTCAGAAGGCACAAAGACATCTGAAGTCAGCCTTATCTCTGCTTCCAGCAGTGGGCTGAACTCATGAAACTAGGCATTGCTGGCTCCAGCACCAAATGAATCTTGGCGCCTGGCTTGTTGCATTTGCTATGACACTACAAATTTGGGATATGGCTCAGAGACACGTTCTCTGCACTGTTAGCCACTTCTTCTTTTGCAGCTGTGTGTGTTTCTAGGTGATGGGACAGCAGCGGTGAAATAAAAAGTGACAGTCCACATCAAATGCTGTTAAGACACTGTCATTTCAATTTTTAAACAGATGGAGTCGGCACAAATTGAATGCAGTTCTTCAGATGCACTAAATGGCTTTAGCATAATTGGTGGAACTGACCTCTGAGCCCAAGACGTAGTAATGCCATTTAAAACACAAGGGATGACCTGACATTCCATATCACTGCAGCTGCTAGTCAGTCAGCGATCCGGGTACTGCTGGAGAGGGGTTGTGCATCTGTGTTCAGAAGCCCTCTCAGATGCACAGCACTGACACTGGAACCACTGCTACTTGTACATCCTGGCAAGGCACATGTTCCTCTACACAAGGAATTAACTTGGGCTCTTCCACCAGCCTCCGCAGACCACCAGTCACCCAGCATTGGATCTGCATGAAGAACCTGACCCATCCTCATCCGTACATAGGCTCACTCACTGATGTTTGAGGGTCTGCAGCAACAGGGACCAAGACAAAATTGTCTTGGTACCCTATACCATATGATCGCATGGCTAACACCTTCATCACAGAATACTGCAGCAACTTGCAGGTCATCAGGATGCTTACAATCTGCTTTGTCTCTCTTTGAATTTGGCCAAGACAATTAGACGTTATTCTGCTAGTGGCACAGAGAGATACATCAATACTACCTTCTTTTGCTGGTAACGTGGCTGTCCACCTCATCTGCCGCTCTGTGACATCCTGTTCTAAAGGCTGAACTGAAATTCAAAACAACAGCAACAGCATTTCATGTTTTCAGAGGTAGGAAGAGTGCCATTTGGACAGCCAAGGAACATTACAGCTTGCAGAACTATCATTAAAACCTGAAAAACCTGCCTTGGCATGAAAATACCGAGCAGACCTTCTCACTGCTCTCACGATAAAGGTTTATATTTCATTACACCAGTGAACTCTGATTATTTTGCAGAGTCACTTCTCCATGCCCAGCAATTTAATGGGTGTGAGAATTTGTGCTCCTGTGTGTACAATTTGGAAAGTTTCTAATTGCTAATCAAGTGATCAGGATAGAGTGATCATCTTCCTCCTATTTATTACCAGCATTGTAAAAGTAATTACGTGGAAGATGGCCCGACACTGATGCCATCCAAAAACTTAAGATTGGATAGAAATTAATTACTAATGACAGTTCTGTACTGTGTCTTTGGGAATAATTGCAATGTGAGTGACATACAATGGCTGTTCACCTTCCCCCGAGATCAAAGCACTTGCATCATCCATGACAGAGGTGCTACATGGGCAGGAACATGAAGATTAATGCCAAGCCAACTGATCACGCCTGTGGAGGTTTACGTGTAATTCTGCTGACCTCAGTCAATGATGCAGTGACTTACACAAACGTGTCCCGCAGGGCTGAGATGGCTGTCCATTAGGCTAAAGAGGAACAGATGCTGCCATTAGGTGAACAGCAGTAGTTTAGTTTCAGTGTCCAAGAGGAACGTCCAGCAAATTACAACGAGAGTTGAGAACAGACACTGAACACTTCTATGGCACTGGTCCTACCTACCACACTAACTCATCCTCCCCCAGGAGAGTGAAATGTGTAACGGTTAGAAGAGGGAAAGTACGCTCAGTGAAGAACAGAGGTAAGACAAATGCAGATGTTATGGGAAGTGCTTGCAGTTTCCTTCCGCTCAGTCTCCAATTCAGAAATTGTAATGTCTAAACCCTAAGGAGAGGAGGATGAAAGGGCTTTGCTCCCAGGCATGTGACACTACTCCCCTTTGTGGGACCAGATGCGAGGGAAGAGAGTGGAGAAGAAAAGCAAAGCTGAAGCTGAAAGACACTTTTTCCCCCCCTTTTTTTTTTTAAGAAAGAACAAAATGAAAATGATCCTGAAAGAACAACTGTTCCTTTCAAAGCCATTAGTTTGGGAAGCTGGCTGTAAAAGGGTACATTTTTGAAATGTGGCTGCGGTTACCAAGCAACAGCTGATCCCCTGCTCGGCGGCCAGCAATGCCTTGAATTCGGCGAGGGAAAGGCGGGGGGCAAACCCCGCAGCTCTACCCCCCAATGTTGGGAACGGCCCCAGGGGAGCTCCTGCAGCTAGGCAGTGTGGAGAGCTGGTGCACCCTGCGGCGTGAGGGTCCTCCGCAGGGAGCAGCCAGGCCCAGCCCCTGCTCCGGAGCTTTGAAAGCCATGAGGATGGAAAACCAACTGATGCATTTCATTTGACAGAGTCTGATGGAGGAACAGGGAGAAGAGGAGAATCTGAAATAAACCCAGTAACTGCAGCAGAAGAGCTCTAGTTTTATGGAGGTGTAACTATGAGCGTTGTTTGAAGTATATTACTAAAACTAAGGGAAATAGCAAACAAATTAAAGTTAACAGTTCTCACATGCATTGGACACACTGCAGTGTTTTGCAGGATTTTGTATGGCTCAGGGATTGAACAATGGAAAGAAGAAAATAAATCCTCCTGGGACATAACGTTTCAAGGCTGGTTCTGTGAGCATCTGAAAGCCCACAACTCCAGCTAGGTCCAGAGCTCCGTGGTGTTCCATCCCAGTAACTCCAGACAAGGATATCATTAGACTTATCTAATCCAAGAGCTGTTTTACCACCTCCATTACTGTTCTAAATGAGAATTAGGCACAACGTGTGCTTAATTTAGGCTGTAAGTTGAGCTTGTAAAAATTGGAGTTTATATCCAAGCTGTACAAAGAGCTGAGGGGTTTTATTTCCATCCATTTGGTGAAGACAACTGGCTCAGAAACTTCACAGCCTCACACTGCCCCAAACATCTCCCTGGTAGAATGCATCTTCAAACGTCCCAAGCTGCCTGGAGCTGAGGTCTGAGTTCAAACGTCTCGGCTTGAAAAATTAGCAGAAAGTCAGTGACTAAATGTTGTACAAGACAGTCACCAATACCAAAAATGTCCATCTACATCTGCTCTGTTTATCACGTAAAAAATTAGGATTGGGGACATAAACCAGTTGTCCACACAACTCAGCATCCTGTCGCTGTTGCTGACTACTTGCAGATACTTTCTGAGTGCAGAGGAAAATTGTTTAAGTGGATAACTGAGAAAAGAAAAGTTTTGCTGTACTCCTCTATTTCATTCTGTTAATTATCACTAATGGGACTATTATTATTTCCTTATATAAACGTATTTCACTCTCTTTGCCAGGCATCTGTGCAAACATTTTTTTAAGTCCTGAAACTCTGAGCACTGCTGAACACCTGCTTGTTCCAATGTCACAAGAGAAATGAACTTAGCACCTCCAGTTCACTATTTCTCTATTGTTTGTCTTCCTACATTTCTCTGTGATGTTGTCCTTGTCCTTCTTTCATGACCCCTGACTCTTTGGACTCACCTCTGACGGTTTGCCATGTTTGTCATTTGTGATGTGCTTAAAACTGGAGGGAGGGGGCAGCTTTTGCCATAGAAAACCTAATTGGCCAACTCGATAGTGCTGCCAGACAACAACCTAATTCATGGGCATCAAAGACAGCAGAGTAATTGCCACGACTCAACTATTTCTCCTTTCAAAGCTGGCAAAAGGTGGTGAGTGTTACCTGCAAGGCCAGCTCGCAGAGAGCACTGTACGGTATCCTGACTCTCATTTAAACTCTGAATCACTGTGACCGTTGTTGTGCTGGGTGTTCAGGGCTCACTAATTGTTGCTGTTGGTTCCTGATAATGAATGATTGAGCCAGCATGGGACAAACCCCCTGATCTAATACTCTAACAACCTCACTTTTCTCTACAGTATCTGAAAGGGAGGTTACGAAGGTCTCTGAGCAGTGCTGGTGCTGCTGTTTTATGAAATGGGCAGACATTGGAGACATTGAAATGTTTATGGCTCAGGTGACTTTCTATCTACTCGGGTTTATTATGGTCCACTAAAAATAAAGAACAAGACATTACTTGCACTTGCCAAAAGACCAAGCCTTCAAGCGGAAAACAAAAGCAGACTTATTTGATTGAAGACTTTAGCTGGTGTTGCTTTGTGATTACCACAGCGTAAGGTCTTATCCACATTATACCTTCACACAGTCTGGCTGAGCAGCTCCAATAAAGCACCCCTTGGAATCCAGCTCTGGGTCTGAATGGGAGGAGGGGAGACAATATTTCAAGAGCCTGGTGTGGTGCAGGACTCATCATGTACCTAAAACAGCAGTGACGCAAGGTGCTGGTGAAACTGCAGGTACCTTGGCCTTTCTTCAACAAAGAGCTGCATTTAAAAGATAATACCAGTCAAGAACATAAAAAGGCACCACTCAGAAAAATACTAGTACTTTAAGCTAAAAGTGTTTTCTGAGGCTGAAAAACACTCAAATAGGAAGGACAAAGATAGTAAGCTGATTTGGCCAAGGACTGTCCATCTCCCTTGAGCTCAGCATAAAGGGATCTCACAGTTAGACACACAATACCAGGAAGGAATATACATTCAAGTTACATTTGAAGGCACTTGAATAGCAGGAAGTGCTCCGCTTCACATGGTGTGATTGCAAACACGTCGTTTTCTTCTAGTCCATGTACCTTCACAAACCTTAGTGTTTACGCACTCAAGACCAGGTTGCTTGGCGTTTTGCCATTGCTCCCTGTCTCTGTTCCTCGGGTCATGGTGGGACCAGTGGGCGAAGGGCAGAGATGCGGCATGGCTGGGGCCCAGGCATGCACCACAGAGCAGCAGTGGGTCCTGCCGGGATGGGCATGGCTGGCACTGCTGGCCCTCGTGCAGAGACACTGCAAAACAAAACGTGGGTTGCAGCTCATCTGCACCCCCAGCTCTTCTGACACATGGCCACCCCAGTAGGTTAAGGTACTTCTACTGAGGCAAATGAAGGTGGACATCACAAACTAACAGAAACAGGTGGGCAGACCAGAGAAGACTACAGAAGATGTGATCAGAAGCATTGAACAGATTTTGAAGCCAAAAAGAATGAAGACCATTTAGTCCAGCTTCCTATAGAATACAGACCATTCAATGCCCAGTAATTTGCATCGTAACTGTGTCCTGTGGTTGTGCTATACCAGGGACCACCTCTTATGAGTAAGGTTGTTAATCCCCAAATCATAAACAAATCACCTCAAAGATTACAGGTATATAAAACCGTTTCTGCACACATGTTGCAATATGCTCAATACATTACCAACCAGAAGCACTACTGTGTTCTTTGGGTCCAAATCTTCGAGAGGTTGTGGTTCTTTTTAGCAAATTTACCTTTAGCAGCCACTTAGAAACAACTCCTTTGTATCGCCATCATTTCTCAATGGTCACGTCAAATGACACCCTCCATTTAGCTGCTTTTGCATGAAGTTGCAAGCACAAAGACCAGCAGAGATCAGCAAAATGTTGATTTTTACTGCCAAACTAACAACAAATTCTACCCCAGAACTCATGTCCACATGCCTGCCTACCTACTCTGCTCAGTGCCTGCAGCTGACTGATTCCCTTGAATCCTGTCTTATCCACTGACAACTCCTAGCTGTCTTGTTCCTTGTCAACAGTAAGGAAAAGCCATGTCGTCATCTGATTTTTGTTCCACTAGTTGCATTTTTTTTCCCAAGGATGCTAACCACACCACCAATACTTTCTTGTGCAGCAGTACGTGAAATCGCCATCTGTGTAGTCGGCACTTCTTCAAAAAATATTTAAATATCTGTGGAACTTATAAGAGTGTAAATGAAACATGACAAAACCCGTAACACAACATAATGTAAGCCTGAAGTAAGGGAACATCAACAAGTTCACAGTGTTTGAAATGGGAAAAAAAAAAACGCACAAGTACTACACATTCCCCCTCTCCCACCAGTTTGCTAGAACTCCCTCCACATCCACTTGCTTCAAAGCAAGCCTGTTCCCAAAATGTGCATGCAGCAGCTGCTTTCTGCAAACCTTTTCCATTTCCAGTTGAATCAAACCAGTCCCACATTTCTGTGCTAGTGCTAAGTGATGATTACTGAAGCAGTAAGGGGCTGCACAGCTTAATTACACACAGTGCAAAGAACCACAGCCACTCTTTGTTTATTTTGAAGCATTCTCTCACCATTTTACGTGATGCTATGTTAAAGGTGAGAAACAAAATCTTAATGACCTTTAGGCGAGCAACATTCTGACCAAAACTCATCATATTTACCTGTTCCTTTTTCACAGTGTACTTCAGTCTTTAATAAACTGGAAGTTGAGCAACAGGAACAGCTATAGTTACAGCAATCCTCATTTATGCTGAAAGTTTACCTTCACCTTTCAAATTCCTCCTGAATTTGGAAATTAACTTGGCTTTCCTTTTTTACATCTCTTACATTTTCGAATGTTATTTCACCTCCACTTAGATATTAGGAATGTGTTCAAGACCCTCATCTATGTTATCCTTTTTGTTGATGTATCTTTTTAGGGGTTGTTTCTTCAAGGACTTGTTATTGGGAACAGCATCTGTCCTTTCAGACCCCCAAAAAGTGCAAAGTGATACCAACTGCTTCCAAAACTACAACCCACCTTAGCAGAAATGATAGAGAACTCTGGGGCTGGAGGCTCAAGACCGAAATGGGCTGATTTGCACTGCACCTTCCAGCACCTCTTCTCATCATTTTGAACCACACTCCATCATTATTGGAGTCAGATGCAACAGCGTACCACCTTGTGCTACAGCATCACTTGTTATAAAGCACACAGCATTGCTAGACAGATAGCACTTTTTTAGCATCTGCCTTTATTTTCACAGCTAAAGCAGATTCTGAGAGGTCTTAGAAACGTAAGATTCTTTGCTGATCTACACAATCTTGAACGACTGCTCTGTGCATGGCATTTGACATACTTGGTGCTTCAAAATCATTGGGAGTTTTGCCAATAATTGTATTAGACCTTATAGTTTTCCCTACATTGTGCATAATATGGAATTTATGTTATGAAACTTGTCATTCTGAAAAAAGAATGATGCTGTCAACCACTGCATTAAACAGCTGTTTTGCTCAGTCATTTCATGACATAACTGAAAGTTGTAGGTAGGCGTTACATTGGGTGCCTAATCCCTCAGTATTTAGGAATATTAAATAAAAAGGACAAGAAAACTCTTTGCTACATTATATTCATTTATGAAACCACACAGTCTTTTAGATGTTTCTTCTTGAAACCACAGTAGCAAAAACTGTCACTTTCCTGAACTGATCCTTACTTTTACAATTGAGCCTATTTTCTGAAGTGAGTGAAAGTTTGAGCCATTTAGCACAAGAACTGCTCCCACAACAGGATTCTAAAAGTAATGCCGCTCATTTCACAATTTCTGTTTTGTGCAACAACCAAGTAGAATCATCAAGCAGAGAAAGGAAGTGCTTAGGATTTTACTCAGATGCAGAATGCCTCCAGCTGTCACTCATTCTATCAAATGACTGGTTTTACAACATGACCATAATGCACACATGTGTTATTTTCCTAGTTCTGCCCCTTTTCTCTTAGTGTTATTAGATACCGTTTTTCCATGTCTGCATCCTGCTCAGCTTTGTACCTAGTTTTCCTTTTCTCTGCTCATTCTTACACTACTTTTGCCATGTAAAACATCAGATCATCCTTTGAATCTACAATATGATCCATTTCCCTCTTAATTTAATAGGAGTGGCAACAGGCACTTACACTGGTCTTGTCAAGGTACAACTTCTCTGTAGACAATGGGATGACACAGACAAGAAAATAGTGCATGCAAAACAAGAATAATGTCCTGTAGGTCTGAGTCTGAAAACATGTGACACAATTTCACACATCATTCTTCGTAACTGACACCACTCATGCCTCTTCCCATACAGCGCATCTTATTTTTAACTTCTCCTCCCAAACAGCAGGTATTCTCAGCAGTTCCATTTGAGGGAGTGGAAGGTGGTGGCACAAGAGCTAATGCAGATGGATGCTGAAGGCCCCTTATTCACAATCACCTTAAAGCTTTTCAGGTAGACTTTTCAGTGTTCACCCTTTAGAGTGATGACTTTGCTCTGCCATACTCAAGACTGTGTTAGCACTTCAAACACAGGACAGGTATTTCTCTTTAAGGCATTTAAACCACAACTATGAACAAAATATTAAAACAAGCACCCCCTCCAGTCAGGTTGAATTAAACAGAGGTGATCATCTCGCAGTTTTGAGGCAAAGTGCACATTGCAAGATCAACCCTCCGCTCCATGTGACAGACAGAAAAATTCCCCAGGGAATGGGAGAAAAATAGCATTATTAACCAGACGGGAAATTAGGGAGTGGAGAAATTATGGCCAGGACTGTGAAGGGTATTTAGGCTTCCAACACTCTTTGAAATCTGTAAAAGGCAGCAGAATTCTCCCTGTCAAGCCTTTTAGACACCACCACCACCACCACCCCCCCAATCTTAAGATCAGATGGTGAGTGCGTGGCAAAGCTAGGAACTGAGCCCAGGTCCCTCAAGTCGCTAGCCACTGTCTTAGACAAAATGCCGCATTTCTCTTTTTCATCCATGCTTGAGAGTAGAATTTGGCATAAGAAACAGCAGAAACAGCAGAAACAGTCAGCCACCTCATCAAAATTCAAATGCTTTTCCTGCTTCAGAGGGGTTCCACATTATTTTTCTCTGGTCAGAGCTCTATTCCCAGTCCTAGACAGTCCTCTCTTACTTTTTATTCAAGCCATGTGAAATAAAGTATTAGACTAGATGCACAGGCAGGATAAGATGCTAAAAATGGTATTGCCTCTTCGGATTTAATTGAAATCCAGATGTTGGTGAATTGGTATCCTGCACATTCTTGGATTAGAAAAACCAAAGTGCTGTTGATGAGCATTTGAAAAAGATCTTCAGATTCCTAAGACTACCACTTGTTTTAACATCACAGTTTCCATGTAGAGGTCAATTATCTCAGCTGCCTTTCCATTTATCAAAAAATGCAGCATTTTCACAGAGGCTTTCATTACATTTAATCTTCTGATTTATTTTTTTTTTTAACAGCATCATGGTTTTTTTCATCCACTTCCATCTTCTCAGGTTCCCCAGGCAGGGTCCTGCTTGCATTTACAGAGAAGCAGATCTGGAGTGGTTCCCACGGCCTTGATAGGAATCACTTCAGATTTACATCAGGGCAAAGAAAAAGCAGAGTTTGGCCTCCTATTTTCTCAGCTGGAACACTCTATTGATTATTATTTTTTCCATGTAATAGCATATTAGTAACAAAACAGACCTGACATGAGCACTGTGGAATGAAAGATAATTGCAACGTACAGAAAAAATGAAGTACCAGCACACCACAGGGTAGAGGAGACCTCACAGATTCAATATATAGGTACTTGGTACAAGATGCAGAGCACACTTGCTGAAATGACCTCCCCAAAGCTACCCTGGATTTAATCCTCATTTGTTACTCTTGGGTAAGAAGAGAGCAAACAATGTCAGTTGCCAGATAGTACTACTAGAGATTTGTTAATTATCTAATCACAGAATAGTAACTCTTTTGATAAAAAAAAAAAACCAACCTGTCCAATGTGATGCAGATCTTCCCAGTGCTGAGTATGGTGACAGGAAAGCATTTTACTATGGCATATAATCTGGTGGTCTTGTAAAAGTATACATCAAATTAATTCAGATGGCTTAATTAAGCCTTTGCAAAGCTTATGTGGACAACCTAACTTCAATTTATGAATGCCTTGTTTTGTTTACTGAAACTGTGTTATAATTCCCGTCTTGACAGAACTGAGATTTCACAACTCCACGTGATTATTAACATCCCCCAATCCAAAGGGTTTACCAACTTCTTAACTAGTCTCACCAGACAAGCTAAACTGAAATAATAAAGCAAGCTTTAAAACTCTCCTTTGATTGCTTTAACCAAGTCAAATTAAACCAATGAAACTTTGTGTACAGAAAAACTCTAGTTACCTATCCACATAGGGTGCTTTGCCCAAGCGGTGCCGGTGCCAACAGCATGCTCTGATGATTGCTCTGTGCAGTGTGATGCAGCATCAGCAGGGGACACAGAGCACCTCCTAAACCACCCACCACCAACCACCACCACCCCCCCCCCCAAACCGCAATAATTTCAGGAGAGAGGAGTGTGGCCATCTCTCCTGGGATACAACTTCTTTTATTTTCCTTGCTGACTCCCTCAAAAATGTGCTGGTTTGAGTCTTGAACAACGTGACACAACGCTGCTGTTTGCAGCCCTTAACCCCCTCGGTTTGGTCACCTCGTGGCAGCAGGGGTCATGCTCATGGCTGCACCAAATCCAGTCCTCACATGGTATTTGGCACACAAGATCCTGGAAACAAGCTGCTGTTAAAGAGGGCTCAGTTGAGCAGGGCTGTTTTATAAAACCTAGCGGTTTGTCTGGGCTTTGCCTGAATTCAGAAATCAAGGCAGAACAGCTGCAAGAGCCCCAAATGATAGTGGTTGTTTTCATGTCAAATCTGTGAAAACAGATCGTACGTCAAAGCGATAGCATGTCCCTGGGATACGCTCATCATGCCAAGCAGGTCTGGCCAACGTCTTCAGAAGCGTGCCAGACATGTGCAGACCCCAGCTGGCGCTCAGTCTTGCAGCAAAGGTCCTGAGTGTCCATTCCCGCCTGCATGCACCTTCAGAGACCTGTGCTGCCTGTGTGCCTGCTCGGGGAAGGGGGCCAGCACGGCCTCGGCTCCCACTGGCACTAGGTCGCTCCTGGCAGAGTTCAGCCTCCCACTCTGTTCGTACCAGGTATGTCAGGGAAAGGGCTCCCTTGCTGCTGCAGGTGTTGGGGAGGGGAGGTTTGCTTTCATGGCTACAGCGGCTAACGACACAATGTCATGGGTGCATGCGTCGCGCTGCTGATACGCTGTAGTGCAAATCAGGACCTTGGTACATTTTCAGCATCGTTCTTCTCACTGATAATACACTTCATTTCCTGCCACTGCTTCACCTGGGCAGATTTCTGTAATTCTATTGATTTGGGCCCCAACCCAGCAAAACAGTTAAAAATGTCATTACATTAAACATTTCATTAATTTAATTTCAGTGAAATTAAATTAATTTCAGATTTTTGCAGCCTTAAAGCTGTACACACACATAAGGTTGGATGGATTGCAATTTAGCAGATGCACAGCTTCTCTGGGTGAGAATACATCTCCAGACATCAGTATTTTAAAATCTGAACATTACATTGCTAAGTCTCAGTGTTCTCCGTTAATCAAAATTCACAAAATCACTGTACGATTGCAGCCCTATCAATACATTACGTCCCAGAAAACATTTGTTAAGAGGAAAAGCATTTTAGTTGTTCATTTTCACATCTTACCAAGTCTGAAGGATCGTCAGAATTACGTGAATGCTGTAACAGCTTGAAACACTTTTTATTTCCTTCCTGGCTTTCTGTATATGAAAACCATTTGCAACTATTGCAAAATTGTTCATAGAAGGATCTTCTGCCAGCAACTGCAATTTTTTTCTTGTAGACAAAGTTGGGCATATCTTGTGGCTAAATGGATTTGCAGTTGTCATTATGATTTTATTTTTTTTTAATTCTATCACATGACCCCCAAAGTACATGCTCACAGCACCGCGGCGCATAGTCAGACACGGTGAGGGATGCGAAGAACAGGACGAGGCGCGCTGTGCTGGGAGGCTCACAGCTTGCCCATGGTTGCCAGGACCTCAGGGGCAGAGCTGGAAGGAGACCCCCACGTCCCAGCCGTCCCCCGCGGCGCCGGTGCCTGCCTCACCCACTCCCCTCACCGGTTGGAAACGCACAGAGGACTGGAAACGCCACATGCGAAGGGACCAGGCAAAAAGCACCGTGGCCGGCGTTTGAAGAGGTGCTGCCGGGTGCTGGCGGCAGCAGGCTGGTCTCTGCTCCCACTGCACAGTGCCCGCGTGGGCTTGCCACCGAGGTGAGGGGGTTCTGCTGCCCGTCCAGCCGAGGCTTCCCCACCACCGCCCGGTCAAAGCTGCTTGCAGAGAGGATTTGCGGGGAGGGTCAAGGATCTGGTCCTTGAAAGGCAGTAAGCAGAACTGCAAAGTCCTTCTTTTTGGTTTGCCATAATTGCAAATTATTTCCCATGTTCTGTAGCCAGAAACAGAACTGCCTGCATTTGTTTGCTTTTAAAGCAAAACACAACAAGACAAAAAAGGAAAGAAAAGGTAAACCAACAAATTCCAGTAGCCAGGCACAGCATGGTTTGCTTACATATGTCTAAGACAAGAAACACACATGTAACTAAAGCAATGCAAACACAAAAGTGGTAAAATTCATCCCCTGACGCTGGTGCCAACTAAAGACTGAACCTTTCCAGCCCCATTGCGTTATTTTTTGCAAGGTGGTGAACAAGTGAGATTAGTCTATGGCTCCCATCTTTGTAGTTTATAGCTCCTGTCTTTGGGTGCACTTCTAATCCAGGTCTGCTTCACAACTAGAGGATTTTGAAATTAGCTAGCACATGTGCAGAGATCTGAAACGAACAACCGGGTCCCTCTTCTCCTAAACTGTGCAGAGATGGGAAAGCCAAGTGTAATTTAAGTAGTGTTAGCATCACATTGGCTGGTTCAGATCCCACTCATGGGGCATGCTATATGGAGAGAGATCCACGCACACAGCATCACCGAAACCCGTGGGGCTGGTCAGAGGAGCACTGTGCGGCATAAAGGGAAACAGGATCAGTCCCCACGTGGCATCTGAATTCCCTCTTTCCTCTCAGATCCATGAAAACCCTCGAGTGCTGCCTCCTCACAGCCAGGCAGGCGTTCAGTCTGACAGTACCGACCCGCACTCCTCAGCACAGGAAGTAAACAAGGGTCCCCGTAACTGCATCCGATTTTGGCTCCAAGGGACAAATCTCCACAGGTTTCATTTAAATATGCGAAGACTACGGGGTCCTTCAGAACCACATGCAGTTACAAGTGTGCAGTCTACTCCCATTTAAATGCAGATGCTTCAAGAATAATTATAAATTGATCATTCTCCATGTGTACCAGTAGCAGAAAGGAGTCCGTACATGCCATGCAGACAGCAGAGCAGGCAGTCCTAAGGACACTGAGCAAACTGCCTTTCAGCTCTCACATTTATAAATAATTTACTTCTATCCACCTGTGCCCAGAATAACAATTTGCTGCCTGAAATCTCCGAGCTGGTGCTGGGAGGCTGCCAGGGACTCGCTTTCCCGGGACCCTCTGGACCTGTTGGGAAGGGGTCTGGATCTCCAGAGGAGCAGCTCCAAAGGGATCTGCCCCTAGTGGGAAGAGGCACCGAGAAACAAACACAGGAGCATCCGTTCAGCTGATCGCATTAGGTCTTCACGCTGCTGCTGCTGCCACTTAGATATCTGCCTATGCAGCCATCCGTGCGTTTAGACAAACATATAGACAGACAGAGCGTATGGGTAGGTCTGGAAACGTCTGTAGCTGCGGAAGGCTGCAGAGCTCTTCTGTGAAGCAGACATAAAGGAGAGGCTCTGTTTCCCCAAACAGGGGGAGCATTATGAAACACGAGTGTACCGACTGTGGCTGAGGATTTTGGCAGTGCGGCGCTGAGGCTGCTTCGATCGTGCCTGTTGGTGCAGGAGGCCATGGAGCATTTCTCTCCCGCCAGCCCCTGTATGGCGCAGGACCCCAGCGCCCCAGCCCGGTGAGCCGCAGGGACCCCGGCGAGGGACCGTGACGGGCGGCGGTGAGCAGGGAGCATATGCGGGGCTGCGTGGCGGCTGGGTTAGTTACTGATCTGAACAGCTGGAGGGACTGCACAGACACAGGCAGAGCACGGAGGGGTGCTCGGGAGGATTAGGGCTCTGCGTGCTGGAAGTGGGAGGCAGGAGGAGGATTAGTGGGGAAGGGCAGAGGGAGCAGGATTTATCAGCTTTTCAGATATGCATTACAGCTTTTTATAATATTTCACTGGATTGTCTAGGACTTTGCCTGGCTACAACAGGAGTTCCTCGACCATAAAGGAAAGGTGAGTTTTTGCCTCTTTTTCTTATACAGTTGCATTATCTGTGTCTGCAAGCTGTTTGTCAGCTGGCCTTGACACAAGTAATAACCAGATAACTTTTTGCAGAGGCTGAGGTATTAACATTCATTGCAGTCTGAATGGCTGTTTGATTTATTAAATTTATCCGTGGCATCTAAGTACACAAGGCTTAGCTGCATTATTTATAAAGATTGCAGTTTGCTCTCGAGATGCCCTTCTCTGAGCATCCACGAAACATTATACTTGAAAAGTAGGCATGGATAATGCGAGTGTGTGTTTGTGTCACACAGCCTGGTCAGGCAGACTAGAATGCTCGGCTTCGCTAAACAGTTTCTGAAGCACCATTGTGCTAAATAAATAGACTCTAACAATTTTTAGTAGGTGGATGTTGCAGGAATTTGGATGTTGAGGGGTTTATGAAAGATACTTTTAAAATACCTATGATTTAGTTACAGATCTGCATGTTATTTTAATTCCAGTAGATTTCCTTGCACACAGGAAAAGATCTCATCTCTAGCTACTCTGAGCTGAGGCAAAAATCAATATATGGTACGTTTTTTACAACAATCTTGCAAAACTTCCGCCTATAGCCACAGAACCATATCGGGGTTTTTGGAAATTGCATATAAAGCATCATTTGCTGGGTGCTTGAGTTCTTAGTATGAAAGGGATGTACGTTATGCATGAATGGTTTATTATTGATCAAAATACTTTCTAGGTCCATAGGTCTCAGTTTATCAGTGAATGGTGACAGCAGATTGTATGTTATCTTTTGAGTACACATCTCTCTGCTCTGTACAGAATGCATACACACATACATACATATATATGTGTGTGTATGTATACATATAAAATCTAGGTATGTATATGTCTGCACCTTTTCCATATGGCCATGGAATCAGTGCTCCTGATTATTACTTTATCACTGAGCTAGGTAAAAAGTATTGGATTAATGGGAGAAATACCATATCACCATGGTGCACTCTCTGTTACAAGCTGTTACTGGAACACTTTCCAAGTCAGCACTCTCTCACAACAAATCTTCCTGGACCAGCTGCCTACTGCAGGCTCTTCTGCATCCCTCGCCATAGGCTGCTGCATTCACCAACAAAGTTATTGCCCAGATTTACACCTACCTATGCTACAAAATTGGTGTCAAAAAAGTGGGATATCTAGCAAAAGAGCTACTGTGACAAAATTTGTGCAAGTTAGTGCTGACTCTCCAGCCTCAGGCTGCAGCTCTGTTCTGTGACATTGCCTTTCACTTCCAAAGCTGAATTAGCTGTCAGCTGCAAAACACCTCCCATATTGTATACAATGGATATCATGTATATTTTTAACTCACGTATTTTCAACTTGATTTGGCTAGTTTATGGACTATAGAGTTTTTCTCCATCTTTCTGCTATCTCTGCATAAAGATTTTTTTCTGCTTTATTTATCACAGTTCAACATAGTCGACATTTTTAACTGGATATCATCATCAAAGATAACTTTGCAATCTGATTACATCTTGTAGCAAGTGCACTTGTAGCAAGCAATGGTAAACTTGCTAGAAAGCCCTCTCAAGCTGCAACATTTGGCACTATAGCATGTGGAGAAACTGTGGTGCTTCTACCTCATTTCTAATTTGCTGACAGACTTTATGTTGTGCTTAAAGTAATACTCAAAGCAGCATTGTGTCAGGAAAGAGTTGCTCACAAGGGGACATGTGCGTAGAGTCAGCACAGAACCATCCTCTAGCAAGTAAAACTTTCTAAGTCGGGAGAAGTGCTTATCGCTTCTGAAAGCCCCGATAGTAAGGCCCGATCTTTTGGTCAGGAAGCTGGTATGATACATCGGAGCTTCAGTGGTCAGGACAGGCTGAAGGTCCCTTCACTTCTGTCTCACTGGTCACCTCAATACTTCACCGAAAATCCCTAGACGATAAGCTCTATTTTGATGGGAAAGGGGTGGAAGAGTTAGTTTCTAGAAATATTTAAAAGCCAAATTATTCTCTAAATCAAACAATTGGAGGTCACTTGGGAAGAGATGGGGAAGAAAGCCTTTTATTGTATTTAAATACAAACCCTTAGCAAGTTCTGCAGCAGCAGAACTGGAAGACATGGCGTGTTTCACATGGAAGGTGACGCAGGATATGCACGAGCAAAGCAGGGGCACTAACTCATCCTCAGCCTCGCATGCCGGAGCTAGACATTCCCACCTTGGAACAAAGAAAGAAAGCAACCTGAGTTTTCCACTTGCCTTGCAGGAAGGGCAGGGATGAGAAAACTGGAGAGCGACAGAACTGGCGTGAGCTGCAGCGGCTGCTGGAGCCACGTGGCACGTCACCATGCGAGGCCTGAGCCGCACCAGGGCTGGTTCCTGGCCCTGCCCGTGCAGGACAGCTCGCGTGCTGCTGGCCCGGTGGCTGCGGTTGCTCCAGGACCTGCAGTAAAAGCCTCATCTGCAGGGTTATCGGAA